>NC_056732.1:1025180903-1025258403 GCF_019279795.1 Protopterus annectens | reverse complement strand
TGATGGAGCACCCAAGCTGTCTACTCTGCAGATAGCACAAAGACTAAACACTGTGTTGCTGCTTCTGAAATTTCAGATGTCTTGCAAGATACTTTTATACCTGAAGGGCTACAGTATAAAATCATATTCTTAATCTTTCTAGGGCAGTGCATGCCATGGCCCAGACTGACCATGTAAATGGTTTGTAGATCGGCTCTTAAGTGGGCTGAAATCAGTATGAACTATTTTAATGCACCATATAATTGTTAGTTCCTTATCCCAGATATGCTAGGGATTAATAAGCCAAGATTTTAGAGGACAGTAAAGGCAGCACTGAAATGTGTTTCAGCCCATGGGGCAAATAGTATTACAAAGGTTCTGAGTAGTAAAGATGGGTTCAGCACATGGGGCAAATAGCATTCCAAAGGTTCTGAGTAGTATCAGATATTGAAAAAGGCACAAATTCAGCCCTTCTAATGAAGACCAGAGTGGTAATTTATTGTGGAGATAGTCAATGTCTAGGATAATAAGATTATCCAAAAGGACATTCGGCTGAATCATAAATTTATTTAAACTGCTATGTAGATCTTCAAAAGAATGTGCTCTGTAGAGTTTTCTGAATGTGTTGTTGATGTGAAAAATTAGGAGTGTAGCAAGCATGTCCACTGTGTTTTCTGAAGGGGACATTTGGGACTGAAGTCCTCTAAAACCAAACTTCACTTAAATTCACCAAAGGTGAAGCAATCTCTACTGTAAAACTTCAGAAGTTTATGAATAATATCACCAACTTCCTTGGCTCCTAAATCTAGACAGGGACAGATGTTGTAAACAGTACAAATTATTCCATTTAGAAAACCAGAACATGAAACAAATTAAAAGAATAAGTTGAAGCAGGTGATTTATCATTTGTTCTTGATTGTTTTGACGTTTATTTAAAATATTCTCAAAAAAATTAAGGGCGTTTCCTTAGCCAGATCAGAACTGTTATTACAGTAGATACCAGAATGATATTTAAAGAAGCTGAGATTCAGAAACTTGTTTAACACTGGTAAGACCACTGCACATATTATGTGTATGGAAGTGGTTACCTTCCTGTTCAGAAACAGCTGCACATCGCGGCTGTAAAAAAATATTTTACTTCTCACCAAGTAGTTTTCTGGGGGCTTAACATTTATGCAAATGAGCAGGACAGCATGAATGAGAACACTGTCACAACTCAGAAGCAGTTTTGCTGTCTCTCAAGGCTACCTATAGGGTTCACTGGGCTCCTGCTGATGTATAGCTTATAATCCTGGCAGGCGTTACCATGAAATTATTTTATGTGAGTACATATATTATATTATGTATGTATATCTGTGTTTATATTTGTGTATATATATATATATATATATATATATATATATATATATATGTGTGTGTGTGTGTGTGTGTGTGTGTGTGTGTGTATACATACATACATACATATATATATATATATATATATATATATATATATATATATATATCAACAAAGGGAAAACTATCATACAGACAAAACATTTACTAAGAAAGGCAAAAGAGACCTAGCAAAGTGTAGTAGCTTAAACATCCTGTAGTGGAGGCCCATGGCATATATGCGAATGACCCTTAATGACACACCAGTATTTCAGCTACATGGCTTCTGAACACACATTTTGTAATTTAATGTGCTGTCTTTGCAGTCCTAATATGCATGCTGTTTTTGCGTGTTTTCAGTTTCAGTAGTTCTTTATCAGGCAATGTATACATTGCTATTGTGTTTTTTTAATTAATTGTATTTTACCTTTGATTGTTTGGGTAACTATAAACCTGCATATGATTACTTTTTGTCACTAATCAATGTGGCATCATGGATTAGTTGCGAAATGCAATACTGCAATGTTGAGTTTTAATAAAATTTTAATAAGATTACTTCCATGCCAGTATACTGATTATGAACTGTAACTTTACATTTTTACATTTTTTTTTTGTGTGTGTGTGTGTGTGTCTGTGTGTGCATAAGAACAGTAGATGCCTGTTATAGGGAAGCTATTTGTTTCCATTCATGTAGGGAGAGGTAAACAGGCTCCACCTTATCATCATTCTTTCTCCCTGGCCAGCTCCTCCCATACAGGAAGAGATGAATGGGCACAGCATCATCATTCCTCTTTCTTTCTGACAGCTCCTGCAGTGTTCTTGCTCCTAGTCAAGCCTGAAGTTGAGACATAGTCAACACTGTCCTTCAGTGACACAAAACTAGATTGAAACATTTGATTTTTGAAAGTTATCCAGATCTTAAACAAAATGCAATTTCACCATTAGGTACTTACATCATTTTATGGAACATAGTCTGACAAATATGTCATCTATATGTACTATCCCTTCGGTATACCCATCCCCAGTCAAGTATGACCACAAACTGGAAACTTTTGAATTCAAAGTCCCTAAATCAGCAAATGCAAATATCACAACATTCAAAGGCTTGAGATATACAAATTCCCCACTATTTTGTGATGAAGTCTCAAAGTTCAGGTACAACTGTTGCCCCCAAAATGTGGACAAAGCTTAAAGTTATGGAAATAAATTCTACACTCCCCTAGAAAACTATATTAACTCTGTCAGTCTCTACATAAGCCAAATAAAATGTGAAGGGTAAAAGCAAACAAACCTGGTGGTCCATGTACATATGTAAGTAAATGTTACAATAAAAGGAAAAAGCTCAGCTGAATATATAGCAAAACTAAAAAAACAAGTCAAGGTCAACATCAAAAAGTTATCCAATGTACTGACAAATACCATTAGGAAAACAAAGGCTTCCCATGAGCTTAGACTACCATTCGAAGCTAGGGTTAATAACAAATCCTTTTGTACTTATACCAGGAAGTTACAGAATATCATGCGGCATTTCTATGAATTTATTGTTAATGGCAGTACCTGCTTTGATCCAGTGACTATCACAAATATTTTAGCAAACAAATTTAGTGCAAATTCCACCCCAGAGACATCTGAACCAAACTCATATACAGCAAAGGATCTTAAACATCTCTTGTTAAAAGTACTCTCAAAAACAAAATAATGCATCCTCTTTCTCACAGCCATAAAAAAGGTAAGAGTGTTGAATTTTATTAAGAAATGCAGAGTGCAAATAGTAACATTGCAGGAGACACATATAGAAAGAAATGAATATGTGAATTTGAAAAAGAAATTATTTCACGATGGGTATTTAGCAGAATATCAGGGACAAAGAAAAAGGAGAATACTTATATGAACTGCTAATGGAGCTTCAATAGCGATGGATGAGGAAAAATATAATAATGGTAGATTTGGGGTAGCAAGGGGCTACTGACAAGTGAGGAGGATTACGCTGGTGTTCATTTATCTTCCAGCTAAAACTGCTATTATGGACCTTGAGAAAATTTTGCGAGAAATAATTAGCTTTCAGCAGGGCATATTACTTATAGGTGAGGACTGGAACTTGATTTGCAACAGTGAAGATGTATCTGAGGGACCTAGATGGGAAAATATAATAAAAGAGGGCAGATTTCTAAATAAATTTAGGAAAATATTTGGTATGGAAGATTTGAATTCAGTAGTAGGAACTTGGAGAGAATTTACATATTATTCCCCAAGGTACAATAACTGATCTAGACTAGATAGAAATTATATTTCATGGAAATATTTAACTGAAAGCTTCAACACGCATCCAACAACTATTTCAGATCAAGTGCGAATAACAACTAAGATAAAAGTGCAGGGTAATGAAGGAAAAATGAGACACTGGTACTTCCATACCTGTTAAAAAGAGAGGAATTTAAGGAATGGGTAGTGAAAATTATTCAAAGGTTATTAGGGGAGATAGAAATGTGTTCAGAGTTATAGCTACTGAGAGGGATAAAATGAATGTGGAGTATAAAAACAGGATTGAAATAAAAGAAAAAGAGATTTAGTTAAGAAGTAACAGAAATTATTTAGAAGGGTTGACAAAGGTTATATTACAGAATAAGGGGAATCTCACAGAAGAAGAGGCACAACTTCAGAGTGCTAAAGAGAAAACAAGGGAGTATCAGGATAATATGTGAGTTTAGAAAGATTGCTGTTAAGCAACTGTTTTTTTTTTGTTTTTTTTTATAAATAAGTCCAGAGCACAAAAACTTTTAGCACAATGACTTAGGCAACAGAAAGTAGAAAGTGTTGTTCCCAAACTTAGGGAGCCTATAACAAGAAATATAACCAGAGATCCTCTAGACAGATTAGAGATATTTTAGAAATTATATGAAAATGTGTATAAAGCAGAGAAATGTGGAAATCAAGAAAGAGCAGAAATGGAAATATTTATGGAAGACTTTAGAATGCCAAGGTTAGAGGTAGATGAGGCTGAACAATTAACAGTTAAGATAGGAGGAGATAAGATAAAAATGGTGGCGTACATCGATACTAATAGAAAAGAAAGTCATAAGGATCTGGAAGGTTTGAATGGAGGGGAAGCACCAACATCGTGAAAGAAAGCTGTGGTATCTGTAATACCTAAGGATGGTAAAGACTTATCAGACCCAGTTATATACAGGCCCATTTCAATTGTAAAACATGATTATAAATCGATTATGTCTCTAATAGCTAAA
This sequence comes from Protopterus annectens, assembly GCF_019279795.1. Classification (NCBI taxonomy): domain Eukaryota; kingdom Metazoa; phylum Chordata; order Ceratodontiformes; family Protopteridae; genus Protopterus; species Protopterus annectens. The sequence goes on along the minus strand of NC_056732.1, from coordinate 1,025,253,808 downwards.
GAATGGCAAGGTGTTGCCAAAATTATAGATATGGATCAATGTGGTTTTGCAGAGGGGAGACAATCATTTGACAACATTAATAGAGCAATAATGATCCAGAGGCAAACAAAATGTAAGAAAATAGCACTGTTGTTGGTGGCTGTTTATACAGATAAAGCATCTGACAGAGTAAGCTGGGAGTTTATGGGTAGGTCAGTAGAAGCATCTGCATTCCCAGATATAATAATAAGGTTAATGAGAAGTATATATGTGGGATTAGAGGCAATAATTAAAGTGGGAGAGTTCCTCACTGATAAGATGTGTATAAACAGAGGAACCAGACAGGTTTCTCTTTTCCCTTTCTTATTTGCTTTGTATTTAGTAACATTGGCAAAGAAAATAATGCACTCAGAAAAATCAATGATGTTATTGTTATGGTAATCAAGAAAAGTTGTTTTTATTTGAGGTTATATTATTTTGTACCCAATAAAACCAGAAATGGATATCTCATTGTTGTGGAATATTTTGAGCCAGTTTGAAGTCTTTTCGGGATATAAAAGTACTGAAGATAAAATAAAGGGTATAGCTGTAATTATGTACCCACACATGAATTAGTTCAGCAAAACCCATATTTATGGGGAAGCGATAATATGAAGTATTTAGGGTTATGGATTAAAAAGGCTTCTATTACAGCAGTTAAGAATATGTAGGAAGAGACTAAACAAAAAATAATACAAAAACTGACAAAGTAGAAGCTCTTGTTTATAAATATGGATGGTAAGATAGAAGCAGTGAAAATGTTTTTAGTTCCATTAGCTTTATATAAAGGGCAGGCATATTTTTATCACCCTGAGGAAAAGTTGTAGACAATAATTAATCAAGAGTTGAAGGAATGTATCTAGGAGGGGAAGAAGGCAAGGGTCAAGTGGGACAAGCTGACCTTTTGAAGGTGGTTTAGGATTACCTGATCTGAAGGGATATTTTAGAGCTACACAGTTAAGGCTCATAGACATAACCCTAGCAGAAAGCTGTATTTCAAAGTGGAAAAAGATAATGATGAAAAGAAGAGGAAATGTAAGAAACCAGGAGAGATTGTGAAGAGAATTGGAGTGTGCAATGGAGTCTATAAGATTTAGGTTCTTTGTTTCGAAATGTTAGCATTTTTCCTCAGCTAGATGGTAAATGTTGGTGTGATAGGGGAGAAAGAGGTAACTGGGAAATATGTTTTGGGAATGTAATGTATTGGCAGACTTTAAAAATGTCGTACAGAGAGCTCTGTCAGAAATATTGGGCAAGCAAATAGGTATAAAGAAGGAAATTATTCTTTTGAGCTGGTACACAGGATCTGAATTGCCCAGACTTAATAAGGCCTTGTAAGTTTAATTCTGGTGGCTTCCAAAGAAGCAATTACTAGAAAATGGAAATCAAAGTCTAAACCAACTCTGTTTGAAATATTGAATATTGTAACATATATAAAACAACTAGAAGTGGGATCTTTATAAAAGGGTAGGAGCACATTTCATAGAAATAAATGGAAATTATGGGAAGAATACATGCAGAATAATCTTTTAGAGGAGGAGTGGGGTTTACAGGAAGGTAGTAATTGAGCAAATGATGTCATGTTGGATTGATGATATTTATACAAAAGAACAGATGTGATGTATATTGTATGTAACTAGGAGCACATTAATATGGTTTGCTTTCTGGTATACAAATGTATGTTTGCCTGTGTCTTAAGTGATAATTCAATAAAGGGGTTAAAAAATATATAATCTTTGGGGCCTAGTAACATACTAGGTTTCCTTCTGAAAAGCACTAAACATGCACTGATAGACCTGCTCCTACAGCTACTCAACCTAGGCTTATCCATTAGCTTTTTTCCCCAAGGTTTGGAGCACAGCAGTTGTGCTGCCACTCCACAAGGGTGGTCCCACCATGGATCCTGGGAATTACAAAGTCATTAGCTTGATGAGCCTTATCTATTAGGTGATGGAACAGGTCATAACAGACATGACAGATTACAATACAAATTGTAAACATAATGCAAGCTGAAGACAGTGGTCAATGTTGTTCATTTAACATACCTAGACCTCTCTAAGGCTTTTAATACCATACCAATATTATCAACAAGCTAAATGCACTACAAATTGATCCATGTGTAGCTAGATGGATAGCTGACTGACTGAGGGACAAAACTCACACTGTGAGGGTGACTGACTCATCCCCATGGAGTATGAAAGTAACTAGTGGGGTACCACATGGATCAATGCTTGGACTGCTATTTGGAATATACTTCTCTGATTTCCAAATTAAAAACAGGGAACTCTGGTTAACTAAGTTTTCAGATGATTATAAACTGGATTAACTTACTTAAATCTTCTGATACGCAGAAGCTAAAATGTGAACTTACACATGCAAATAGCTTGTACTAATACTAAATGCTAAAAATACAATATTTTTGCATTTGGCAAAGAAAGTCTCTGCCTAGCTTGTAGCATAGAAAACACTCCACGTCAAAATGAAGATGTTATGAGAAACCTTGAAACATGGGTAGATAACTCCCCTTCCTTTGATCATCATTTTGCAACAGTGGTCAGTAGTTTCAAAGTGTATTTTCTTTAGATCCAGAGAAGTCCTTACCCTCTGTTTTCTGTAATAATGAGTCCCATAATCAAATACTGTGCCTAAAGGACCTGAGTTACCAAGAGAAAGGCTGGAGGCCTTGTTCCTATATTTGGTGTCCTATACACTCCCTAGGGGCAACCTGTGTCTTGCTTTCTGGGCCATTACAGATCCAGCAGTCCAAGACCTCTTATTTCTCTACAAATCAAATGGTCCAGTGAACCCTATAAATCAAACAAGGAGGCAACAGATCTTTAAAATTATGTATTCAGGCAGGCCGGCTTTTGAAGTCATCAACACAAAACCACATTCTGTTTTTAACTTGGCAGGTCCCAGGTCAGTGCAGTACAGAAGCAGATAATCTGTGTGGAAAAACATTGTCAGCAACAGCACAAGAGGAACTAGAGAATTTACTTCAGAAAAGATATTTATCTGATGGATCAGGTGAAAGATGACTATCTTTGCCTCTTACTTAATTTGTTTCCTTTAATTGTCAGTGGAGTAATCAGTAGAAAGGCCTTTGTCCTAGATTATGGAGTGTTTTTACACTTGTTTCTGTTATTTTTTTAGAAAACGCTACTTCATCTTTTCAGATTTTCTAGAACAGTTATGATGCTTCCTTCTTACTTAAAACAGCCTTCATGTTTAATGCTTAGGAGTAAGACTATACTTCTGAAACCATTTGCCATCTCACGAGCAGTGGAGTGTGTGACAGGTCTTCATCCAAATCCAGCAGCCCTTATAGAGTGTGTCTGACACAAAAGATGGCGCACTTCATTTCTCACATAGTGATATCTGACCTATGTATAGCTCTTTAGGAAGTCTTTAGCACTGAAATTATCTGTTAATGTGAGATATCTGTGGTTCTGTAAGTCATATCTATCACATCTTGGCCTCTTTATAATGTGTGTAGGGTACTAATTTGTTTCATTGCCACATTCTTTACAAAATATTAACCAAATTTCCTTTACCATAGCACCCTGAATACTTAAACCAGTAGGAGTATGGCCTCAGCTGATGTCATATTATGTGTGTGTGCAGGGTGTCCAATGGTGGCATGAGGGGTTATGAGGGGTTTATGTGGGGACAGCAGGATGCATGGTGTCATATACTAAATGAGCCACTAAACATAATGTGGCTGAGATGCATTCCTTGAACATATGCACTGGCAGACTGGGTAAGGAGCATGCTCAATGAGAAGGTGAGGAGGTGATCTCAGCAGGGGTGAATGGGGTTATAACTGTACCTACTGTCATTAGTGAGCACTGCTGTCAGGAAACTGACTGTAAACAAGTTCCATTTGGACTACACTACTGATGGCTGAATAAACATGCCACTTACTCTGGTCCCGGTGCCTAACAAATACAAAACTGCTGCTGCAGCTGTTGCATAGGTTTAAGGGTGCTTTAAATGTGCTTTACACAAAAGCAGCAGATGTCTAGATGGGCCAGCTAGAAGGGCTTTCTGAACAGGTGTCCCCTGTGATGAGTCTGTAATCACAAGGGTCTTGCAATAGGCAAAACACATTCAGTATGAAGTGTGAAACTAGGGAGGTAAAAGTCATTTTTAATTATGGTCTCTGATGAAAAAGGATGAGTTTTGTTTGTTTATTGAATGGTCATTCTTTTGGCTCAGGATTCATGTCTAAATTTTTCTGATATAATACTTTTTAATGTAATTTTAATTCAGAATTGACATAATCCTCTATGTGCTAACAAGAATCAGAATAATTTTCTAAAAAGTCACAATTTCTCTCTCATACGCACATGTGCACGTGCACAAATGCATTTATTTGCACTGCGTTTTGGCTGAAACTCATTGCTTACTTTGTATTCCAATCTTTACTGTCTGTCTACTTATGTTGATTCTGTAGTCCCTGCCACTAATATTCTTCCCACTAGCAGTTGTGGTTGTCGGTCTTCTTTTGCCCTAACACTAGAGTAGGTGCCTACTGGTGTGTACTTTTTTAAGATATCACTGTGGTCTGTACCACCTTGGTGTCTCCTGCTAGCTTAAGAGTTTGTTTCTGTATATGACCCTTTTACAGCTGTAACACTTTATAGAAACTCATGACTTAATCTAAGTCTAGGAAGCCCACATTTTGCATTTTCTTAATGTGTACATTTTCCTATTCATAATTACAATGGTCCCTTTTAAACTTGTTGTGATTGGTTGCTATGGTTTTCTTCCCTGGTGCAGATAATTGCATGTTTATCCTGTCTAGATGTCTCCATGTTCCTTGTAATTTTCCCTTAATGTCTATTTCTGTCTGATGTTAGTATGTCTGCCTTTTTGAAGCCCAGAGTAATGGACACTAATGAACTCAGCAGTCAGTCCCATCAGGTCTCTTGAACATTATTTCTCACATCACTTCCGTCATTGCAGTTCATCTCTCAGTCACTACTGATATAATCAAGACTGCATAACCCTCATGCTGCCTTAGTCACTTAGGGACATGTTTTCATTTTAAGTACTCCGTTTATGCTGCATTTGCCTTAAGTGGACACACATTTTTACTTGCTACATACATGCAATGACATGCCCAGATGGTACATACGGTACATACACATGTAAATGCAGTATATGTGCATGTCTGTGTTGGAATACACACGCCCAGCTCCCTTCGCTGTCTTCATACAAACTCTGGAAACAGAATAACGTGAATATTAGCAGCAGACAGTTTTATAACATCACAGTTTCATATCAGTTTTCAAAGGGTCTCGGTTTATTTAATCGGAGATTTCAGTATTTTCTTTTGTACCACTCTCCTTGAATCCTAACATTATTCAGACATTCACTATATATTTTTGGTGGGTTGTTAATATTGTTTTTAATATCTGTATCCTTGAACCCCATTATCAGTATCCAGCAAAATATTATTATATGTATGAAACATAACTGTAGGCATTTATTGATAACAACTGACTTTTAGATATTCATTTAATAACATCTTTAAACTTTACATAAATACTTTCTGTAAGCATAGAGTCAGTTTTCAAATTGGCATTTTTAAGTGTTCAGAACAGCAACTCTGTCACACCCTTGGTTTGTAAGTGTGATCTGATTAGGACTGGTGTAAAATGTCAGACTTCACACTGGTAGACCATCGGGTGGGGACAGTCCAACTCCAGCATCCATCATTCTCTCGCAAAAGATTAAGGATTTGGTTGTAGCTATCTTTACTGGTGTTCAGATGTGGTTTATTATTTTCCTCTGGAATCAATCATCTGTTTCAGTCACATACGTCATCTTCATTGGAAAATGAATATAATATGTCATTTTACTTTATTTTTATTTTACATAAAGATGAAAGAAAGCACAAGACACCTTTTTAGTAACAATGTAGTTACAATAACTTGAGAACCAAAGCAAAAGTCAACATATAATGATGAAATAACAGCTGGAAAAGGAGACAAACAGTAATGCTGTTTCCTTGGGGCTCAAGTCATGAAACTTATAGATTTTGTTTATTTTTATTTGTAACTATTGGAGATTCTTAAAGGTAACAACAACTGCAGGACGGATAAATTCTAATGTTAGCATTATAAATCATTTGCCCTGAACCTGTCTTGTCCCAGTAAGTTATAAATATATTAAAACATAGCAAAAAGTGAGAGTTGTTTTGTGCAGGTCACAGGCACATCCCAAAAGTAGTTCACTGCATGGTCTAGCCATTCCCTAAGGTACTTATAAATGAATGCAACAGCAACAAATCATCCGCACAGAAGTAAAATGAAACACCTTTGTCATACCATACAAAGACAATGCAAGTCCCAGGCAACATAGGCATGTTTTTTCTTAGGCTAACCTGAAGGTCAGTTTGGCTTAAGACCAATCAAGTTCTCCTCAGATTGTCCTTCAACATGTTTGAGATATCATTATGTGAGACCCACATAAAAATTACACTGTCCTGAAGCAGTTTATGTGTAATAGCTGAACAGGTAGCATTCTCAGAAAAAGCATGAAAGTAGAGGTCCAAGGACTGACCTTGGGGTTCTTCTCTCTTATGGTCCTAAGAATTTAATTGTTCCTGGTTAGTGGAGACGTCTGTAGTAACACAATCAAGATAGTGCTTGAGGAATTAGCTCAGAGTGCAGCATTCTGTAGTTTACTGAATCGAAAGTCTATGTCCATAAATACCACCCTATTGTGCTTAGCATGCTTTGAAAACAGCACTACTGAGTGAAAGTAGGATTTTGGTAAAGCTCTGCCCTCCAAAAAACCACAATGCTTGTCACTCAAAATGGCCTAGGCTTCTCTGAGGGACTTAACTGCATCCCAACAGCTTTTTCTACCATTTTGGATAATGGAGGAAGCAAGATATTGAGCTATTACAAATGAACACTGGTTTTATTTTCATCTTCATCTAGAAACACTGCCTGAGATTATTATTATTATTGTTCATCTAATTGTTGGTGTGCTCATCAGCCCACCTTTAGTTACTGGGACAGTCATGCACAGTTCCTGGGAAAATGGTAAGGAGAGATGCAACCAAGGGCTGAGAGGTGACAGTGGTCTCTTCTTTAGGACTGTCATGCTGATTTCATGTTAAGTTATTTTGCTGTTTAACTCTTACTTATTGACCACTGTGTTTCATTTCTTAATTGGATCATATGAGTCCTACATATACTGATTTCCAGTTATAGCATATACTTATCTGGCCCATCTCTTGTGACATTGCAGTCCAGTTGCCATTTACTAACTCTATACTTTTGGGCCATTAGTGCTGACTTATAGCAACATTTATTAATGATTTATTTTCCTGGTGTTGACCTTAATGAGTTTGGCACTTAACTGTACCCTACTAATTTAGTTAAGTCTTCTTCATCCCCTGTGACAACTATACAAAACCCATTGATTCAAAAAGATCTCGACTCCCTATCATTACAAAAGAACACTTGCAAAAAGTACTTTCCAAATCAAAACATACATCCTTCATGGCACTTGTAACATACCTGTTTACCTGCTGAGCAGCCCTAAATGTATGCTGGTGGATCTGCTCCTGCAGCTGTTCAGACTGAGTTTAGCCATTGGCTTTGCCCCAAGGTATAGCACAAAGCAGCTGTGATGCCATTTCACAAGGGCAGCCCTACCATAGACAAGAAAACTACACACCCAGTAGTCTGATGAGCCTCATCTGCAAGACCGTGGAATTCATCATAACTGACTGGATAAAGTATAATGTTAAAAATCTTATAGATTTGGTTTTGTTAAGGGTAGATCCTGTCTAATGAATCGGGTAATCTTCTTTGAGAAAGTATCACAAGCCATGGATAGCAGCTATGCTGTCCACGCAGGATAGCATGACCTCACCAAAACATTTGGTTCCATAGCACATGTTAACATAATTAACAAGCTAAATATGCTCCAAACTGATCTTTATATAGTTAGGTAGCAAATTAGCTGAGGGCCAGAACCCACCAACTGAGGGTGGCAAGTGTGTCCTCACAGAGCAGGAAGGTAACCAGTGGGCTCCTTCAGGGATCAGTACTTGGTCTTCTGCTGTTTGGCATATACATCTCTGATTTCCTAAAGAAAAAAAAACAAGGTTTCTGGATGATTATAAACTAGGTATCATCCTCAAACCCCAGTTTGACATGCAGAAGCTACAACATGAACTTACGCTTCAACAGCTGTTAGTGCTTTGAAAATGGACTAAAACTAAGTGCTTAAAAGTGAAACATTGTTGTATTTGGTAAACACTCCCTCAGCCAAGCATATAATGTAGAAAGCTCTCCACTCAGTAATGAAGATGTTATGAGAAACCTTGGAATGTGGGAACATGATTCCCTCTCTTTTGATCATCATGTTGCAGTACTGGTTAGGAAATCCTTCTAGCTGGCACATCTGATAACAGAGGGTATCTCATTTAGATTTAAATAAATCCTTACCCCTTCTATATTCCACACTGATCAGATCCATCATAGAATACAATGTTACTTTTGAGATGAATCTTACTAGACATATTAGGCACTTGGTGAAACCCCAGAGGTTCTTAACAAAAATGATAATGAACCTAAATGATCTGTGCTACCAGGAGACAATGGAGGCTCTGTTCCTGTATTCAGTCTCTTACATAATTCTTAGGGGATACTTTTACCTTGCTTTTCAGACCATTAGGGATCCAGCATTTCAAGACGTCTTATATCTCCACAAATCAAACAGCCCAGTGAACATTCGGACGAGAGATGTAAACCTGCTGCAGCAAGTAAACAAATCACGGAGGCAATACAGATTCATAATGCAATGACTACCTCTTCTCTGGAAAAAACTTCCACTCTAGTTTTCCAAAATCATACACCATTGCCCCAACAAAAAAGAAACATATATAGCATGTACATTTCACTTCAAAACAAGAAAGGCATAGAACCCTAGAGGTTCTTAACAAAAATGATAATGAACCTAAATTATCTGTGCTACCAGGAGACACTGGAGGCTCTGTTCCTGTATTCAGTCTCTTACATAATTCTTAGGGGATATTTTTACCTTGTTTGTCAGACCATTAGGTATCCAGCATTTCAAGATGTCTTATATCTCCACAAATCAAACAGTCCAGTGAACATTCGGATGAGAGATGTAAACCAGCTGCAGCAAGTAAACAAATCACGGAGGCAATACAGATTTATAATGCAATGACTACCTCTTTTCTGGAAAAAACTTCCACTCTAGTTTTCCAAAATCATACACCATTGCCCCAACAAAAAAGAAACATATATAGCATGTACATTTCACATCAAAACAAGAAAGGTATAGATTTAATGTTTAGATGAATAATTCCCTCATCAAATCCTTTTCATGAAACATAAATTTTCACAAGATCATAATACATCACATAATCCTGTTTTATCTTAAAACGGATGTCACATTCCCACTCACCTTCCAACTGTATTAAAGAATGTATATCAATAGGCCTACTTGCCATGGTTCCCATTAATAACACTTTCCCAGCAAAGAAAAGTATAAACATGTCAGCATTATCACTTTTATATTGAATTGTACTCTCCACATGTTATCTTTGTAAAACTTATGGACTCAGCTGCTTGGATCTCAAGACATATCTGAGGTGTGTAGTCCATCAAGCACATGCAGTAGGTGATTCTGGTGTCCATTTTTTTGGGCTGATGGACATTTGCTTGCTGTTATCTGCTTTTACACAGCTTGGATATTCACAAGCTCCATTACTTATATATTCTTACTGGCTATAAGAATATTATCATGAAAACATAAGTATCTTGGGAAGGATTTTTGTGAACTACAGTATCGGGTATATGCGCCTTTTGCAGTCGAGGTCTATTAACATTTTAAGGACTTCTAAGATGGCTGCACATTGACTAACAGCTTAATTCTGTTTCTCCCCCTGTGAAAACAGAAATTTAGCAGAGAAACTTAGTGGATTTGTATTTCTCGGTAAATTTCAGTAACTGGCTAGTACGTGGACTGCCTGGATGCCAAGAAAAAGAAATACATAGGTTCAAATGGATTTGACAAGAAACAATTGTATAAAAGTTCAACGTGCCAAACAGTATATGCATGTAACACAAAAGCTGGAACTAGACATTTAAAGCTGGAACTAGACATTTAACAAAAAAGATGTTATACATAAAAAGTGAGAATAATGACTTTTTAACACTATGATGCTTTCTGTATTGTCTTTAAATACAAATGGTCTCACAAATAATTACAAAAAAAGAGTAGTGAACTATATTTAAAACTACAGAGTGCAAATAGCTATGCTACAGGAGACACACTTGGAAAGAATTGAACATGTGAATTTGATAAAGAAAGGTTTTCAGGATGGTTATTCAGTGGAGTACCTGGGACAAAGGAAAAGAGGAGTACTTATATTAATTGCAAGAGGAGTTCAAATAGTGATAGAAGAAGATCAAAAAGATAATAATGGTAGATTTGTAGAACTAAGGGGCTACTAGCAAGGCAGGAGGATTCCACATGCATGCATTTATATTCCACCTAAAACTGCTATAATGGAGCTTCCAAAACTTCTGGGAGAAGTAATCAGCTTTCAGCAAGGAATATTACTTATAGGTGGGGACTGAATTTTGATTTGCAACAGTGAAGATGTATCTGGGGGTCCAGAAGGGAAAATATAACAAAGGAGGGTAGATTTTTGAAGAAATGTAGGAAAAATATTTTGCATGGAAGATGTGAATTCAGTACTAGAAGTTCAGAGTGAATTTACATATTCATATCGACTGAAATTTAAAAGACATGCAGATAGGTGCATGCATGTGTGGTTATGCCTTCTCTGAAGGTTGGGCGCCGGGCTGGCAACTCGACACCATAAAAATCACTGCCAATGATAAGCAGACCAGAGATACGCTGTGGCGACCCCAAACAGGGAAAAGCCAAAAGACCATCATTACATATACATTACTCTGATGAAGTCAATGTGTTTGACAAAAGTACTTAGTCTGGTTTTTAAAGTGTGGTACATTACGGTGTGGTCTCGTCACTTCATGCAATCTATTTTTTGGATTTTGCTTTCTGATTTGTTTGTCTGTAAAAACAGACAAGGTAAGTGAGATATATAGGTGTTTTTGTGAACTTAATATGTTATACACTGAAAAGTAGCCATTTGAACTTGGTAAAACTGTCCCTTTGCTGATGTTAATACATTGAATGTTTTCATAACTAATAACAGAGTACGGGTCTATGTCAAATATTCGAACTTCCAAAAAGTCGAATACCATATGGTCAAGACCATATGGTCGATATTTGGAAGTTTAAATATCTAATAAAAAAAAAAGAAAGAAAAACATGCACTAACAGTGCGAGCAGGAGGGCAAGCACCCCTGCGCTCCCCACACCCCCCTACTTAAATATACCAACTCCGAGACCGCACTTCAGTGCAAAAAAGGGAAATTCTCCCATTCTGCACCATACGACGCCATTAAAAGTCAACCTTCAAACACTTGAAATGTCCAACATATAATGTCTCGACCATATAACGTTCAACATTTTAAGCATTCGAATAATTGACATAGACCCCAGAATACTTGGCTATTGTAATGTAGTACATGGCATAGTCGTTATCAGAGGAGGTTTGCTTTTCATAGTGTATACTGCATATAGAAAAGTATATGTCAGCAGCTCTACCATGGATATTTTTGCTGTATGTGCTTTGTTTGGCAGAGTGCAACAGTGTTGAGCTGAAATCTGTGAGTATATAGACAATGGAAGTATTGTTGACCATCTCCCAGTATTCCAGAAATGGAATGTTACTGTCCAGTCATGCTGCTTCTTGTTCACCTTCCACAACCATATTGCTGTTTTACTATCTCCAGTAAATATCTCTTTACAGTTTCTTGAATTTCTCCTTGTTCTACTTATTGATTTATCTATCTATCTATCTAGTTATTCAGATCTCTTACATTCTGTCTGTAAAGTATCATTTTCATCCTTCACGTCTCCATACTTCTTTCCATCTTATTAATCCTAACCCCTAACAATGGGCACTCTGTGACCTTGCTGCTGCCAACCCTATATCTTCACCTTGTCAACCAAGCTGTCATGGTGTCCTCATTCATCACAGACAACATATTCTCTTCCATACAGACCTCTCTGTCATTCCACTGAAGAAGACTTTGTAATGCATCCATCACTGTTCAATTCTCCTTCTCCCTCTGTTTATTCACACAAGTAATATAATAACTAATGCAATGTCACACAAAATAGTCAGATAAGCAACATCCAATCTCTTAAATTATTTTTTTGTCCTCTTATGGTGCTTAAACCCCAGCTTACTCTGTGTTCAAAGCCTCAAACCCAAACTATCACCATATTAGGAAGAACATATGGTTCTGATTTTTCCCACAACTCCATCCTCTGTTTTTCTTGAAAGTATGTTTATGCAGTAATCTTCTCAAAATCCCCAACCAAAACTATCAGGAAGAACATATGGTTCTACGTTTATGCACAACTATGTATATGCATTGATTTCCTACACTTCACTACTGTGAAGCTTTTTCTGGCTCAAGCAGAGTATTATATAATACTCATATATCACAGCTGTACTTTGTTAGTATATCTGTCCAGAAGCACTTGAGAAACCCAAAATATTGCAATAATCTACCACCAAATACTTTCATTTTCCTGCCTGCTTCATGAATACATTGTATCCCTCAATATCTCTGCCCTATGGCTGAAGCCTTTGTAATCCCATATACCTACTTAAGCCGGATTTCAAACAATAACTTCTAACATAAGAATACTAAAGTTGATTAATTTAAGGTAACCTTCTATTTTTTAAATTATTCTTCCCTCTACGCTTTCCATAATTCACTTTCTACCCCATATCGGGGTATAACTTCAGATTCAGTAGCCATGCATACTAATATCTGCAACACCTTCTAGCAAAGTCTCCATACCCTTTAAACTCACTGCAGGAACCCCCACTTCCTTCTGATAAACTGACATCAACTGTCACCTCAGTAGCCAACAGTCTTGCTTGGTTCAATAAAGATGAAAATACATAACAAACCTGGGTCTGATTTGAATTTGTTTGTTCCAAGTTTTTTTCTTTTTGCTTTTTTATTTGGAGTCTCCCTTGGAGGAGTTTTTATGAGTTTTTACTACGTGAAGTTCTGCAGTGGAGTCATCTGGTTTGTGCTTTTTAACTTTACACACCATTCTAGATGATTTGCATTTGGAATTATTGAACTGAAGTCAAACCATATCCTAAGTGGTATTAAATACAGAGTGAGCACATAGTGTGCAGGTGTCACAATCATCTGATGACATACCAGCTTTTCCAAACTCCGCAGAAACTAATGAAGAACAATTTCAACCCACACACACACACACACACACACACACACACACACACACACACACACACACACACACACACAGAGCACCACCACTTCTGATCTTTTTTGTGATAGAGGCACAACTGAGAATGTAATAGTGTGACCACTTGAGGCTTGAAAGGCTCTAGAGAGGATTTTTGATTTAAATTTGCTATTCGTAGTATCAAAAATCCTTCTGAGACAACAAATGGAGTAGATGCTGCACCCCAAAATATGGGAATTAATATAAAATCTTTACTCATTGAATTTGAAAAGTCATTTCACTTTAAGACTTTGATGTGGAACAAACTCTTTTTTTCAACAATGCAATAAGAATAAAAGATTCCCAGAAGGACTAAGGGTGACTCATTTTCTGAATAGTGTATGTTAAGATGATGAAGTATATAAAGGGATTTATGATTTATATAACAAAATTGGACTACAGGTTATATCTACTCTATAAGACAAAATTATCAAATAGTAGTGGATTTGGATGAAGAGGTTATTTCTTTGGAAGGAAAAATAAAATGTCATATGAGTTATCAAGAATTTAATGAGCAATCTGATTCTTTAACAAGGTGAACCATTACAACACAACTTTGAGGAATCTTAACTTGAAGAACATTAAGAGTTATGGAAAAAAGGTTATGAGGAGGGAACGGCTTTCGATGTGTCTTTGTTCTCCATGAAAAAAAAAGTAAAAATTAGAAAAATGTAGCATGGGATGTTCATGGTATTAACACTGCTTTGTGAAAAAGAGAAAGGAAAACAAAATGGGGGTGTTTCCACTTCTGAACACATTTTTGTGGAAAAGAATTCGTTCTTTTTACGTAGGTCAGAGCAGATACCCCAGAAAACTTCATCAAGCAATGATTGGACTCAGTTAGACCATACACAGAAATATATCAGTTTCAGGGTAGTCAGTCATGCTTATGAGCTAATAAGTGAGGACAAGAGGTCCAAGAGGAATTTTTGGGGAGCCCCAGGAGTGATCAGGGGATGCAGATGGGGACACCAGTAGAAGAATTCATTTCTACAGTAGCTTTTAGGGTTATCAGTTTAACAGACTTATTTTCTCTGGACAACAGATCTTTTGAAGAAAGGATTTTCCTTTGATTGACAAAATGATTTACTTCAACATTTGGCTAAGCTTCTGGTGTCATTCTGAAGGGATCCAGTATCTGTCTGCCTGGGATGACATGGTTGACAGACCACGATGCTTTGGCAGAGATGGCCTGCATCTGTCACCCCTGGGATTCCGGATACTGGCTCCGCCCCATAGTGCCGTTTTTAGGCAAGGTTCAAATGACAAATTCACCACCGTAACAGGAACAGGCCAGCAAAAACTGAGGGTGATGCTACTCAATGCTAGAAGTCTAAATCTCAAAATGTACTCACTTGAGACACTCCTTAAAATGGAGAACATTGATATCTGTGCAGTTACTGAGACCTGGTTCAAGGCTCCAGAGAGCACCCCTGCACTACCAGGCTATAACTCATACCACACATTTTGGCCACGTAACCTGGACCAGAGGTGTGTCCATATTCATTAAGGATATCCACACCTCCAGGCTAGTTGCTCAGCATAATGCAGCCGAGGTTATTCAAGTGCAACTAACTCTGGGCAAAACTGCAATCCAAATTGTAGCTTGCTACAGATCCCCCACCATGCCCCAGGATTCCCACTCCTCTTTTCTTGATGTACTGGAAAATATTAGGGTTCAACCAAACACCCTAATAATGGGCGATTTCAACTACCCCAGCATTAACTGGGAAAACTACTCATGTGCCAACTCCTTCACTCAATGCTTTCTGGAATTCATAAACTCCAATGCCCTGAATCAACTTATCCACACCCCCACCAGGGGCAACAATATCCTAGATCTAGTCATTACCAACATGAGTGACCGGTGTTCCACACCTGAAGTCAACGCCTCATTAGTCCGATCCAACCATAAGCTAATTACCCTAGATATCCACATCCTGCCCCCACCCCCCATTAAGGAAACCATGGAAAAAATGTCTCCAAAGCCAACTTCATGCTTCTTAAGACAGAAGTGGTGAACTTCATGACACCCATGCAGATGGACAATACAGTTATGACTACTGAATCCTACACAATTGCACTTTATAAGCACTTTCACGAGTGCATGGATTGTGCTATCCCAAACACAACCAAGACGCTATCCTCCAAAAAAAGGAAGCCAATCTTGTGGTCCCTGCCATAAACAAACTGCACAACAGAAGGAAGAAACTGTTGCAAAAGAGAGTAAAATCCCATGAGTGGAGGAGCTCCCTGGTCAGCCTCAGTAATAAGCTGCAATCCCTGATAAAATCCTCCAAAGCTAGTTATGAAAACAAAATTGCCACTGATTCTAAAGACAACCACAAATCATTCTATAGCTATGTCAAGAATCACAATGGCAAAATTGAGATCTGCTCTGAGTTACAGCACAATGGCACTAAATATACAGCCACAACTGATATTGCCAACACCCTGGAAGATAGGTTCAGTGCTAACTTTACCCCCCCTCTCACCCCCTAAAGAGCCCATCTCTATACCGGAAGAATGCAAAGTTCCTGTAGTCACGGCTGCACAGGTAAAAACCACACTCTCCAAAGCCAAGAACACAGCATTCATGGGACCAGACAACATCCCAGGTTGTGTTCTACACGAACTACAGAATGAACTGGCACCCCACCTAAGTACCATGTTCAATCATAGCCTCACCTCAGGCTTTGTGCCCGCGGAATGGCACACAGCAATGGTTATCCCACTCCACAAGGGAGGAGCCACCACGGACCCTGGGAACTACCACCCCATTAGCCTGATGAGCCTGGTCTGCAAGACCATGGAACGTATCATCATGGAACTTATAAACAAAGACATTGGTAATCTCCAAACTCTGGACCCCACCCAGTTTGGGTTTGCAAAAGGCAGATCATGTCTCCAAAATCTGATAGATTTCTTTGAAGCAGTCACCAAAGCCATAGATGAGGGTAAGGTGGTTCACACAGGCTATCTAGCTCTTGCCAAGGCTTTCAATACCATCCCCCACTCTGGAATTATAGATAAACTCACTAAACTAGGTATAAATCCCTGTGTCACAAGATGGATTGCCAACTGGCTCACTGACAGAACCCACACTGTGAAAGTAGCAGACTCCAAATCCGACTTCAGACCAGTGACAAGTGGAGTGCCACAGGGTTCAGTCCTGAGTCCTCTCCTGTTTGGTATCTACTTCTCTGAAGTACAGGCTAACACAGAAGGTCTTTGGCTAATGAAGTTCGCAGATGACTGCAAACTAGGAGCCATAATTGAAACTCCTAATGATGTGGACATCCTACAAAAGGGCCTCACTGAGACAGATGCCTGGTGTCAAAGCCATGGCCTCAAGCTCAATGCCAAAAAGTGCATTGACATCCCGTTTGGTGAAAACTCTGTACCCATGAACTACAACATATGCAGAAGTATACTTAACACCGAAAGTGTGATAAGAGACCTTGGGACACAGGTGGACAGTAGTCTCTCCTTTGATAATCACATCGCCACAGTAGTCAGGAAATCCTTCTACGAGGCACACCTCATTACAAAAGGTTTCTCATCCAGAAAAAAAGAGGTCATTGTTCCCCTCTACTCATCACCCATTAGACCCATTATAGAGTACAAATCCCCTTTTGGTATGTACCTCACAAGATATCTACAACAACTGGAAAGGCCGCAGAAATACCTCACAAAGAGGATTACCAGCCTCAAACAGATGCCCTACGTAGACCGTCTCAAAAATCTCCAGCTTTACTCCATCACATATCACCTACACAGAGGTGATCTCTGCCTAACATACAAAGCTATGTCAAACCCAGAGCTGTTGGACATGCTCCACTTAAAGAAATCTCAGTCCTTCCGAGCTACACGCTCTAGGGACCTAAACTTTGTCACCACAATAAACAGAACATGCAGGAGGGATAGATTCCTGTCCCAGAGACTTCCCATACTCTGGAATAAACTACCTATCTATATCAAACAAAGCTCCTCATTAGCACTCTTCAAGAAAAATCTTGATGATTGGATGGGAAATAGGAAATTCACCCCGGGCATCATTTCTGTGGCTCTGCTCAACAGTGGCATAGAAAAATAATTTTCTTGGGTGGCAAAAGCCAGGGTACCTTTTTGGCTGGGCTTGTATAGGCCCCAGGGCCAATAGCCTAGTACCTACCTATGAACCTATGAACCTTAATTCCCTCTAGGAGAATCTCAGTTGTAAGCATACTAACTGATTGAAAATTATTCACAAATAAATAAAATCTTTAATACATTTAGCAGAATATAAAAAATATAAATGGAAGGGAAAATGAAGTTATTAGAAATTCTTCTACTTTTAATCCCCTATTGTGGACTCCATTTAGCACATTTGAGCAAATGTGTGAGAGTGATATCATTGTTATTTGAACAACAAATGCCAAATAGTCTTTTTTATGATTTATCCATAGATGAAAAGACTGCATTGAAACAAATTAGAAATTTAAGTGATGTGCATTATACGAAATCTTACAAGGGAAACAATTTAGTCATTGTAAGACAAACTAGATATGAAGAATGTATTGGGAAAATATTAGATTGGAGAAATTACAAGGATATGTCCTTAACTGAGGTAAAATTGTTATATAGTAAAGTTTAGTCTACCTTGTTTGTGTTAGTCATGAATGGTGACATTGATCAAAACATTTACGATTTGTTGATAGTCGTGAAACCATGTACTGGTTACTTCTTTGGTATTTCTAACAGCATTCCTGGGCAGTAAGAATGTTGTGTGAGCCACTAGAAAGAAACTCTTGATTATTTGTAGAAAGGGTACAGATGTGAAGTGTCTTTTGGAAAACTTATCATCTAATAATCAATATAAGGTAAAAGCTAAGGGTAGTTTTAGGTGAGAACCCTGCAGCATGTGCAGTTCAATAACTCTAGTCCATATATAGAGACACATGCACAAGGTTGTAACAGGATTTTCCAGTAAAGGAACATTGCAAGTGCAATAATGGTGGGTTTTTTTTTACATGGCTACATATTGGATTTACAGGGCCCTCTAGGTAGGATAAAAACAACTCACAGGTTAAGGACTATGATATATGAACACATGTAAGACCTTAAACACAAAAACATTAATAATGAATTGTTTAAACAAAATAAAATGCACGAATGATTCAAAAAGTGGACAAAGTTGATTTAGGAGTAAGATATGCTGACTAATACAGTTTTTTTTAGAACTTATAGAAGTTCACTGACAATTATTTTTTCATGGAAATAAATGGCCGGGGTTAAATGGACATAGTAACATTAAATGCATTTTAAATCTAAAGGCTGCACTATGAGCCTTACAAAACTGAAATTAAACATTTTGGATTTAATGTGCATGTTATATATAGGCATGTTTATTTGTGGATTATTGTCATGTAATTTTCACCGAGTATTTAAAAATGGGTGTGATAGTGAAAACTAGTCCCTCTGAAAAAGTCTTGTTTAACTCACTGGGATTGCTGTTGGCATAATGGTACAGCGTATTATTCTCACTAAAGGAAATTGCCTAGGCTTAAAATGACCAACAAGAGCAGGTAGCCTGCACTTATAAAGTACTGCTTGGATATGATTTTAATTTGTTTGCTTTAGATGTTTTCATTTCATATTTTATTTGGAAATTTTCTTGGACCAGTTGCTCTTTGGATTTTTTTCATGTTTTTATAGTAGCTAATATTTATCAAGATTCAAATGACACATCTTAAAAGGCCTTCTGCCTCAAATGACTCAAAACATAGACACCAGTCATGTTTGGGAGGGGGAGGTCAACTTTAAATAATGACGTTGCAACGTAGTCTCCTTTTCAAATGAACAAGAACTCTAAATAAGCTGCTCCTTTTCTCACATAATAGCTTCATAACTTCTAGTTAATGTTGCAGCCCCTCACAAACTCAAAAAAAAAAAAAACTGCACCATTTGGAATATAGCTACACTGCTCAATACTACCCGATCTGCTGTTATCACTTGTGGCTGTCCCATTGCAGGCTGTGCCATACTCTCCATGCACTGTCAACATTATGGCTGTCCTGCAGATCCTCATTAATGTGGTATACAATGATAGTGCTCATACACTAGCATAGCCCCCCAAAACTTTGTTTCAGTAACCACACAGCATCATTCTCCATCTCTTCTGATACATAACCAAATTTAGCACACTCTTTTCTTGCTCACTGATTGCCACCATTGCTTGATCAGCAGGAATCACAGTCACTATCAAAGAACAGAAAAATGTCCTTAGTGCCGTGGTCAGATTTTTTGCAGCCCATATAGAATACTACTTGTGGTCTTTCCTGAAAACCAACCACAGTCCTAATGGGATTTATGCAATTAGCCAAGGGGAATAAACTAATAAATAAATATTGCTTTGACATCTGTAGGTTTTTCATATGGTACCCATGACATTCCTTGGCATTGCCATACAACCTTGTTTCTTTATACCCAGTGTCATGTAAGTATCCCCTTAGTAATAGGGGCCTGAACCACAACCTCCTTATGGTCATCATTAATACCTCTCTTTAGCAGTTAAAAACATCCTACAAAAATCAGCTTACTTTCAACTTTCTGGTACGAATAAAGCCTTTAACAGCCTTGCTAAATCGCTAACCCACTGAATAATCTAATCTCACAACCATCACAGTTCAGGTACATTGGTTTAAACCTAGACCCAATGCTTTATCATCATACTGAAATTGCAATCAATGAAGTTCTCACACAATCAAAGCTCTACTATAACTTACCAGATCTGTTACTCCTCAGAATCAAGTATAGGAAATTGCCTATTATTACCATAAAACCATCCACTAATACATCAGCACTGCAAATTACGATCAGTAGTATCTGCTATTTTATAACTCTCTCAGGTCCCAAAACTTATCACTGTCTTTACCTTATAAAGCTGATTGGCTTATTGGAACACCTTGAGCCACCTTCCTCTTGTCCACCACTGGTCAATCATCATAAACGTTCATCATTGTTTCCCAAACTAATAAACAAAATCTCTACCTACCTCCACAGAGACACAAATCAGAAAGTGATCCCACTTAAAAGGCCCCCTTCAAATCTGTAGCTGCAGAAAAAATAAAACATTTTAATGTTCCAGCTACTTGGGTAAATAACTTACCATTGGACATAAGAAAGGAACACGCTCTTCTAGTATTCCAATATATGTATATATATATATATATATATATATATATATATATATATATATATATATTTTTTTTTTTTTTTAAAGGAACATCCCTTTGCTAAAAGTACAAATGTGCATATGATGTGCCTGACATATTTTCAAATTAAAACCTAGACTGTAATAATTCTATGCCCACACATTACTAAATATTTCATGTGTCCTTTATTGTTGAATGTTTGCATTTCTTTAACTACATTTTTAAGTATTCTACCTGTTTTATTTGAATACTGTGTATTCTGTTAATAGTGTCTGTCCACTTCCATTTAGACCTATCTTGTAGTAGTATACTTAAAGACTGTAGCACCACTGAGAGGTTCTGTAAAATCGCATAGCTGAAGGGTACCATTTCCACATATTCCCTTAACTGCAGCTTCTTCTCACCCTTAGACGTCTGTAGCCTGGCCTCTGCATTATCCTGTTGTCTTTATCGTACATTCTTACCAACTATGTGACTTCAACATGAACATTTTATCTAGCACGACTTTGATCTTTTCCAAATCTGTTTTAAGGGCATATTCTGTTAACTTGGTCTCGAACTTCATGCAAATTAACTAGGTACATTTTTTTTCATTCTGCCAATCAACAGGGTGGTATTTTGTTGACAAAACCTTTTAAGAATTCTTTAAAGTTGCACTTTTTGGTCCATTGTCACTTGTCAAACATCAGGTTCAGGCTCCACTCTGAAAAAGTGCTCTGCTAAACTGGAACAAAATTATATGGACCTTAATCATCGGGAGGTTCTAAGAAGAATCATTAATTTCCATCGGTGTGTATGTCTATTTCATGTTAATTTTGGAAAATTTCTCTCCCACAGCCAGGGAAGCAAAAACTTCTGTTGTTGGCAGAGGATACAGCAAAAACTGCAAGCTATCATCAGCAGCAAACTGCTTTGTGGATAACAGTCATGCAGTGAATACCAAAAAATTTGCAGTAATGGCATTTAGAACAGATAAAACAATAAAGAGCATTCCACGTTTACACATAATGGACCTCAGTGCACAAGCATTCCGAATTGTTAGTCTACTTCTCAGCTAGACCTGTTCCTTTCAAACACACACTGAAATGCAAAGCTAAGAAATATGCTGGCACAGCTTAAGATAACATATTAAAATCTCACACATCCTTACTAAGGAAGCAAAATAAGCAACAGTCAAAGGAATCTTATCTAGGCAAGAATACTCCATCTCTGTTGTTGCATTCAACTGTAAGCAAAACCTAAACATACTCCAAAACACAGAAAATAAGCGACTATAGTTTTACAACTCTGCACACAGTACAAACATCACTGTCTCACAATCTAAGAATCACGATGGATTCTAGTACAAGACAGATCTACCTTCCTCTTAAATACACTAAGCTTTAAACTCCTGAATGGCACCAGCTGTCCAATGTATATGTTAAAATTCTACAATTCAGAGACACAAACTACTCTGAGAAATGACAATGATCCTCAACTCATCGTCCCTGCATAGACTCTATCCATAGCATAAAAAGCTTTCTCCAGGCTGCACTAACACACTGGGGTAAACTTCTACAAGAAAAAAAGGAACATTTATTTTTCTCACAGAATTTTGTAATGTCCTTAAAAAACACTGCCGAAAAAGTTCAGTGTCACTACTTTGATGACAATGGTTAATTATCCAACACCCCAGTCATCCACACAACCAGATTGTGCTACAACTACTAGTTTTAAACAGAACTTTTATGTGCCTATAATTACTAGTATTAAGTACAACTTTATTAACGCTACTTAAAACTGTTGATGCATTTTTTAAATACAATAATCGCCTGTGTTTCATGCACACTTCATTTTCTATATTGTTATATAACAATAGATAGTAATTACCTTTGTGGTTATGCACACAATCTATATTTCCTGTATTGTTTACAGCAATACATTTCTAAGCATGTATGTTGTGTATTTGTATATTTTGCTTAAGTCTAATTTATCAAAGTACAAAACCACCAGGTTTCGTAAAAATGTTGTACTTTATCATAGGTACATTGATGATTTAATTTTTGTGTGTACTGGTAATGTGTTGGAATTTGATGAGTTTGTTACTAGTTTGCATGGTAATAGATTTGGTCTGGAATTCACTTATGTAGTGAATGTCCATACTATTCAGTTTTTGGATATATATGTGGATGTTAATAATATGGTACAATTTAGGCCATTTAGAAAGGATACTGCAACTAACAATTTTTTATATGCTACTAGTGCTCATCCTACGCATTTGATTAAGGCACTTCCTTTTGGTGAATTTAAGCGCACTTTTGAGCATACTTCTGAAATTGATTTGTTGGAATCTGAATTTAGGGATATTAAAAATAGACTTTTAGTTAGAGGCTATTCTGAATCCTTAATTAACAATAGTATTGATAGGCTATTTAAACCTGATTTGAGTATAAGGGATGAAGATAGAATCTATAATAGCAATAAAAAGGTTGATGAGGGTGTTTTGAATAGCAAAAATGAAAATAAAATATTTTTTGTCACCAAATATTCTCCTTTTTCACTAACTTTGAAAAATATTGTGGATTTTCTTTGGCCTATAGTTTGTCAAAATGATGAGTTAGGTAAGCTTTTTCCTAATAAAGTTTGTTTTTCTTATGGAAGATATGCTAATTTAAAAGAAATGCTGAAGCCAAAGCGAAAAACTAGGGAAATGAGTTTGTTGGATGGCAAGTTTAAGTCAGAAGGTATGTTTAAATGTGGCAAATGTAAAGTTTGTTCAAAAGTTAAAAATTTATCAGGTAGTTGTATTAATGGGGTAAAGTATCAGGCTACTGAAAAATTTGACTGTAAATCTTGTGGAATTGTTTATCTTGTTGGGTGTGGATGCATTCCACCTAAATATTATATAGGCCAAACTAAACGCCAGCTAAAGACACGGATTTTGGAACACATGGGGGATATTAGAAATCATAGGATGGAAAGCCCAATTTCTGAACACTTTAATATTGTTCATAATGGTGTTCTGGATTCTTTATTTTTTTGTGCCTTAGCTAAACCGGATGTTTATAATACTGGTAATTTTCTACAGAAATTATTGAATTTAGAAAGTAGGTTTATTCTAATGTTTGGTACTTTGAAACCTAAAGGGTTGAATTTGGAAATGAATATTACTATTTAAAAGTTTTTTTTTCCACATTCATAAAGATACCTGTTAAATATTTAGTTATTTTCTTACTATTTGTACTCATGTATTTTCTTGAGGTTTACTAATGCATGGTCTCTTTAAAGTTTTGAGCCTCTTGTCATATGTAATTATATTTAATTATTTAATAGCTTAATTGTTTAATGATTAGTCTGGATTTTACTATAAAAGATGCAAAAAAGTTTGAATGGTTATTCCTTTGAAGGCTATTTTAAGCCGAGGTACCGAATAAACAGTTTTGCATTTCAGCTCCTGTTCCTGGTGGTTTTGTACTTATTGCTGTTCTATTTCTGGTTTTCACTATTCTAATTTATCAAAGCCTGATGTCTGACACAATATGAACAGTAAGCCCTTTACACTGATCCATACCAATGGCATAGCTAGGATGGGGTGAAAGGGTAAACTGGCTCCAGTGCAAAGTGTTGGGGGCATGATCAGCAAATCCATAAACCCAGTACTGCATTTGCGGTTAAACCTGGGTGCTGTAGCGCTCCATGTGTGGTTTAAACTATAGCAATTGCCTGCTGTATTGTAGCAAGTAGTATGCTACAGTTTAAAAGTTAAAAAAAATCTCTTTTTTTCAACTAAAACCCGAGTACAGCAGTGCTCTGTGCAGGCAGGGCATAAACAGAAGCAAATGTCATATTACAGTAAAGTGTTTTTTTTCTTTCTTTGCTTTTCAATGGGAGAGCTCGAGGGGAGCATGGATGCCATTATTACAGTAAAGTGTTTTTTTTTTGTTTTTGTTTTTTGCTGAAGGGTTAGGGGCAGGAACATAATACTGGCACAGGGTGCTACTTGAGCCAGCTGTATTTCTGATCCATAGCTTCTTTGTAGACCAGCTACTAGTTTTCTGATGTGGCTTGACCAGTTAGTCTGTTATATTGTCATAATTTTCTTTGTAAATCAACAGCTAATATGTACTCTTTGCCTAACAACACAGGTTGTGATTGATAAAGGTCCTTGGACCAATGCTCTCACCTAGTTAATAAATGTGAATAAATAAATACAGTAAAATAAATATAAGTTGGGTGTGATTAATATGGATCTATACACTTTCTGTAATATTCCTGAATATTTTTTTTTCTTAGGCACAACTAAACTGTACAATAGCCTATAAGATTTTAGTTCCCATTACTTTTTATAGCACTGGAACAATTTTATCGTCTAGAGTAACACTGGCTCAAATATTGTCTTTTTTCATCTGAGTCAACCTTTGAGGTTATATGATCTGACCAGATCCGAACTCGGCAGATCTCAGAAGCTCCACAAAACAAACTGGTACCAATGAATGATTAACTTAAAATAAAATACATACCACGAGAGCAGTTAGAATGGAACATAAAAAGTTTATTACATAAACATAATAAAAATGCAAATGCAATGACTAAGCACTTTCGCCCTCACTTAAATGGTCCTCGAGTCTGAAACATACCAATAAGCATCATCCATTTACATTCAAGAACCACTTACGTAACTTCCTAGCATCACTTACTAAAAATGAAAAACAATCATGCCATCATTTAAAACTTGCAAAACTGCAGCAATCAAAGAAGCCCAGGGCAGAATTTCTCCAAGACAGTTAACATTAATAAAAATGATAAACATGTAAAAGTATAAAATATAATAATATAAAAATATAAGTGCTACTCTTACAATAATTTAAAACACACAGAAATAATTCATAAAACATTAACTATTTAAAACATCTCTTGGTGCAAAGCAAGACATAGCATTTAGTAAATGATGGTAGGAAGTTATGTAAGTGGTTCTTGAATATAAATGGATAACGGTTATTGGTATGCTTCAGACTCTGATGATGCCCATTTAAGTGCTTTTGCAATTCCAGGAGAGAAGGGCAAAGCTCCTTTGATGCCTTTGCCTGTGACTGAGGAGCCATTTCAGAGGGTAGCTATGGATATTGTGAGACCTCTGGGTATCCCAGGTTCCACAGGGAAGACGTATATCCTTGTGGTAGTAGATTATGCTACTAGATACCCTGAGGCGGTGGCTCTGTCCTTGATCAAAGCAGAGAAGGTGGCAAATGCTTTATTAGAGATTTTCAGCAGGGTAGGTTTCCTGAGAGAAATACTGACTGACAGAGGTGCCAATTTCATGTAAGATCTGCTGGCTTGTCTGTGGGAATGCTGTGGGGTGAAGCACCTAAAGACCACCCCCTATCACCCCCAGACTAATGGTCTCATGAAAAAGTTAAACTTTACACTAAAGACAATGTTACAGGCATTTGCAGATCAGTTTAAGAGACAGTGCTGTTTTTGTACAGAGACATACCCCAGGAATCTACAGGTTTTTCACCCTTTGAGTTGCTGTATGGGCAATGGGTGAGGGGGCCTTTAGATTTGATTCGTGATGAGTGGGAGGGTAAGTGTGAATCCCACAAGGACTCTGTTGTGGCATATGTCCTAAACCTCAGGAAAATGCTTAGGGAGCTCATGGGCTTGGCCCAGGAGAACCTGGCAGGAGCCCAAAAGCAGAAAAAGGCTTGGTACGACAAGAATGCTTGAGCCCGAGAGTATGCTGTGGGACAGCAGGTTATGGTTCTCATTCCTGTCAGACACAATAATCTGCAGCCAGTTTGGGAGAGACCCTTCAAAGTGGTAAGTAAGGTCAGTGATGTTAACTGAATGGTAAACCTGCTAGGCAGGAGGCAGGGGCACAAATTGTACCATGTTAACATGATGAATCCTTACCATGATAAGGAGGTCGGTGTGCTAAGTATTTGCAGTGGATAGCAGGAGGAGTCTGAGGGGGATCTGGTAACCAATCTCAGTTAGGCTCGGACTGACACCTCAGTGAAAGGGGTAGCAATGTCCTAGTGGCTATCCACTATCCAGGTTCGAGACTTCTGAGCAGTATTACAGGAGTTTGGGGACATGTTCACTGGGAAACCAGGATGCACCCACCTGGTGCACTACCATGCGGATACAGGACCCCAAAGGCCTATTAAGCAGACCCCTTATAGGGTGCCTGAGAAAGTCAAACAGACTCTGAGGGAGGAGATAACAGGAAATGTTGGAACTGGGAGTAATCCAGGAGTCCAGCAGTCCCTAGGCCTCCCCAGTTGTCCTGGTACCAAACAAAGATGGCAGCATCAGGTCCTGTGGGGACTACAGAAAACTAGTCACACAGTCATGTTTACCCCATGCCTATGACAGATGAAACTTAGAGAAGCTGGGGGGCAAAGTATCTGACCACTATTGATCTGACCAAGGGCTTCTGGCAGGTGCCCTTGACTCCCACCGTTAGAGAGAGGTCAGCCTTTGTGACTCCTTTTGGATTATATGAGTTCACAAAGATGCCCTTTAGGATAAAAAATGCCCCAACAACTTTCCAGAGGTTGGTAGATCGCATCCTAGCAGGAAATTATGCCCTTACTTACCTGGATGCTATTGCCATCTACAGCCATTCCTGGCATGAGCACCTTCAGCATGTCAGGGAGGTCCTGGGCAGACTGCAAAGAGTAAGTTGAACATTAAGCCCAGTAAGTGTCAAGTGGGTATGGCAGAGGTCTCCTATCTAGACATAGAGTGAGGAGTGGTAAGATCAGGCCCAAACCTACCAAAGTGGAAGCTATTCAGTTGTGGCCTGCCCCTGTTACCAAAATCAGGTGAGGGCATTCTTGGGGACAGGGGGTACTGTAGAAAGTTCATTCCCAATTGCAGTACAGTAGCTGCTCTCCTCACAGATCTGATGAGGAAAAACAGGCCAGATAAGGTAGTGTGGGCCCCAGCCTGTGAGCAGGCATTCCAGAAGTTTAATGGGGCTTTGGGAGGATCCCCTGTGTTAGCCAGTCCAAATTACACCAGATACTTTGTTGTGCAAGTAGATGCTTCAAACCATGGGGTGGTAGCTGTACTCAGCCAGGTTTCCTCAGACAGAGAAGAGCATCCAGTGGTATATCTCAGTCGTACCCTCCAACCCAGGCAGGAATGTTATGCAGCTGTAGAAAAAGAATGTCTAGCCACAGTATGGGCACTGCAGAAACTTCAACCCTATCTGAATGAAAAGAAATTCGCTGTAGTTACAGACCACAATCCATTAACATGGCTACATCAAGCCAGGCAGTAAAATGCCAAGATATTAAGGTGGAGTCTAGGATTGCAGGCATATGATATGACAGTGCAGCCCCATATTGGGGTCAGCAATGACAATGCAGATGGACTCTCAAGACAGGTCATGAGTTAATGTGTTCCCAGACAGGCTCATGCCCCTCAACTACCTTGAGTCTTCAAAGGGAGGAAAAAGGGGGAGGAAATGTAATGATGTGAGGTATTGTCAGCTATGTCAGGAGGAGTAGCACAGTGGCTGTTTAACATATGCCAGCATAGCTAGCTGGAGTTTGTAAAGAATTATATGTCATTTGTATATCAAACTGATTAGTACAGATGCTTGTGCTGAAAATGTATTTGTAAAGCTGTTTGTGCTAAAAATGTACCAACAGTGAGTCCTGCTGGACAGAAAAGAAATACACCAGCATGTCATACTGTATTGCAACTGTTGAAATGAATATATTGTACCAATGGATACTGGAAGAGAAGAGGTTAATCTCAGCCCAGCTAACTTTGAAAAATATCCTGAAATTAAATTACCTGGCTTAGGACATAAAGATTGATCTTACAGTTCTGATTGCAGCCAGAGACAAAATGTCTGTGAAAACCAAGACTAGGAATCCTACTGTATTGTCATTAGGGGTGAACTAATTGGTACCCCTAAAAGGGTGGAAGTTTTGAAATGGTTTTATAGCTTCCAAATGCTGTAACACATCTTAGCAAAACTAGTAAACTAGTTTCTAGTAAACAGAGTAGTATGTGAACCAGGGTCAGATGACCAGATGTATGTGATGTCATTCCCTAATCCAGCACTGAAATGAAGTTTTAATACTAAATGAGACAGAAATCTCAATGAAGTCTGTTTTTGAAACCTGACAAAGAAGGATCACCCACCCACTTAATCTTGTCTTGCTTTAGTAAGTAACCTTCTTCTTCTTTTTTCGGCTTTTCCCAGTTAGGGGTCGCCACAGCGGATCACCTGTCTGCTCATGATTGGAAGTGGAGTTTTACAGTGTCAAGTTGCTAGCCCGGTGCCCAACCTTCCATAGAAGGCACACATATGCATGCACTCACACCTAGGGCCAATTTAGAGTATCCAATCCACCTAGCAGGGAATAATAATTATTTTGACCATTCATGAAAATATAGTGAGATTAGTTAAGTACTGTTTTTCTGTATCTGTGTGAGTCTATACATCTATGTTATTTTAGTGATTGAAACTCTGGTGTTTATTGTAAATAGATATTTAGTATGTTCATGTTCTTTTATTATCTATTATTAAATATATTTAAACTTTTCATTGTGGCTGGTCTTTTAGTGAATATTTTAATCTTTGAGAGTACTTAGACTTATTTGGTGACACTGTGGCCACTCCTGAAAGCCTTGCTGCATTGGTGAAACACTACTATTTGTATTAGTATTAATTCTACTCAGTATAATTGGGTACCCTTGTAAGATTCTTAAAGTAGCTGACTGGTGGCAGTAGAACTACCTTATAGTCTGAGCAAAGGTAGCAGAGCTAGTAAATCTGTGCCAGCCTTTCCAAGGTGTGTGTGTGTGTGTGTGTGTGTGTGTGTGTGTGTGTGTGTGTGTGTGTGTGTGTGTATGTCAGCTACTTGGAGCAGGCACACAGAACACTGGTTTCATAGAGAGGGTGATGGAGGACTTGACTTGGGACACTCATCTGAGAACTCAACTCTTCAGGCTCCTTCATTACTGTCCCAGAGCAGAGATGTCACAGACTTTTGTGGACTCTAGCAACTTGATGTAATTAACTGTGTAAGGCCGTACAGGTTTATGGAATCAGATGGGGTATTGCTATTAATAATCTGCCCATATATATTCTCCTAGTATTATTGTTTCATGCTGTTTGTGGTGGGATATCCAGTTTAGGATACTTTCCACAGTGGTAATATTTTTACTTGGTGGGATATATCTGGCTGCTAAACAAAGCATTATTATTAGTATTATTAATAATTATTATCATCATCATCATTATTATTATTATTATTATTATTATTATTATTATTATTAACAATTATTAGTTTTGAGATGTGATATAAGAAGTTCTGCATTATTAAACTGTGGTATCTCCTATGCATATGCCGTTATATTTAGGGAATTCTTGTAGATGATGGCTATACCACCTGTCTAGTTATTTTTCCTGTCAAACCTAATTATACTGAAACCAGGTGGGGTAATTTCATTGTCATTTATGTCTTTTTTCAGCCATGTTTCTCTAGCTATGATTATGTCTAGGGAATATGTGGCAAAGAAAGTATGTAGGTCCTGAATTCTTTTTCATATGCTTCTAAGATTGATATTTAGGAAGAGAAGGCTGGAATTGAGAGGGTTGGAGAGGAAAACAGAATGGCTCATTTAATACTGTGCTATTAATATAGGGTTTTTGCTGTTGTGTGGGGCCAGGGTTTGAGTGAATGTCTCCACTTATTTTTGGGTGGAAATTTTATAAAGGAAAGTATGTAGCCAAATGCATGTGTTTTAGTTTTATTGGATATCATATGGTAACATGATTATATTTAAAATACCTGTAATTAAAAAAATCTAAGAAGGTTTTCTAGTACAGTGTGGGTGCTGTGGTGATTGATATGTGGGTGCTGTAGTGATTGATAGACTTGGTAACTGTTGGTGTAGCGAATATGGGTTCGTAGAACTATTAATTACATTTATTTGGGAGGTATGGTAGTTGGTAAAGAATGCTGATATGCTGAGGAGGCACACTACCAGGATTTGAGTCAGAGCCATTTTTTATAATATGTAAGTTGGATTTTGCTGAAGGTATTAGTTTGCACTGTAAAATGTTACTAGGAAGAGTCGTTCTAGTTACAGCAAGATAAATTCTAAAAGGAGAAGCTGGGTACAGTATTTTAAGTAAATGAATTAGAGATGCTAGTTGTAGGGCAACTGCAGTTGGGTTATGTTCTGATTGTTTTGATGCAGAGATAGGCTGGAGGAAGTGTAGGGATGGAGTTGGGATATTTTAAATGTAGCGTAGGAGGGTAAGAATTGGGGGTACAGTAAGGGAGCAGAGTGAGCCCAAGTGTAGTGGGGGTGAACAGAGCAGGGCCCGACCACAGAATCAGCAAAGTAACAGTGGTACGAAAAACAATCAGTAAGCTTTGGCTATGGCAAAAGGTAAGAAGGTTTTCAGAGATAGTTAACTGTATGAATTGAACAGTGTAAAATAGAATCTGAGAGGAGGAAAGACGAATAACAGGGAGCAGTAAACAAGCCCAGGAAGAGTAAGTAGAGCTCTGCATGTGTGGTTAAGTAGTTAGAGAATTAGCTGCAAGATACTGTGTTAAAGGAAGAAAAGGAGTAAGGAGTAGTCTGAAAAAGAAAGCAAAGTAAATAGTTTGCCTGTTTTGGTGGGGGTGACAGTTATGACAAGCTATGTATTGGCAGTTATTTTGGGCTACTCAAAAATCTGCTAAGTTTATTTCCCATTATTATGGGCAGTAGTACATACCAGTGGTATAGATATTGTTGAGGCTTCTATGGAAACACATCCTCTAGTACAGAGTACGTACCAATACAGCTACCTACTGCAGGTGAGTGTACATGCACACCCAGCTATCCCTGTAGTGTGATCCTACAAGCTGTAAGTCTTACTTTATGTTAACTTTACTCAATTACCCATACATAGCTTTGCAACCTCTGTCCTTTCAAGGATGGACTTCAAGCTTAGGTGATAGTTGCTGGACACTGGACTCTGATAGATGCTATGCAGCCTGTGCAGTGTCCTAGCAGGGACTGGTTTGGTCAGGGTCAGCAGAGGAGGAGTAGAGATGGCTGAAAGGGATAAGAGAGGTTTAATTAACTCAGATGCTAGACGCTGTTATGGTACATGTATTACTATTTTTGAAGACTTCAGTTTAAATTGAAAATAAAAGATGGGAATAGTCAGCGCTTGTTACCAGGTCAGACCTCCAAAATACCTTTTGCAGATATTTATGCACCACTGCCAAAAGGTGATTTTGGAGGTCCTTGTTGTATGCAGGAGCTCTAATTAACAAACAAACTTTACAGTCTGACAGAACAAGATACAAAAGGGCACAGCAGTGTAGCATAGTATAACTAGCAGTCATGTCTTTTGCATCATACCAGCATTAAACCCTATCTGTCCTTGGAAATATGTACAACATCAGCTGAGGTCTACAATTAACTCTTAGCTATGGGTTAATAAATCACAGCTGATATGGTCAACAATTAGTGTAACACAAATTCTACACATTTCACAATGCAGCAATAAAGATAAACATCCTATAATCAAGACACTTTTTATATCTATATTACTAGGTTTCATGCCTGCTGCCTAACATTTGCCTGTGTAATTAGCAGCACTATTAAACCAACACAAAATGCCTGTGGCTAAAAAGAGGTAGAAATTCTAGCAGCTCATTTAACATGGGAACAAGCAAGAACATGTTTTTGTCAAAACCATGCAAAAATAGTACTAGAACGTTCTCACTTTGGAGAACTGCAGTTGAACAATATAATCTGTAGTATATTTCTAATTCAGTATACTGCCTTTTAGAGATAAAGACAATAAAAACTGTTAACATAATAATAAGAAAACAACTTCTAGTGGTATAATTAGTTTTAGTTAGTAGTACTGTTTGCATGCAGTTTGTTCTTAGTTAAAAGTATTTCCATAATGGCACTGCTAAACTAGTGAGTTAGATTTTACAATTACCACAAGAAAACATTTAGTATCTGCAACCTAGAGCATTGAACCAGCACTTTTTCTAAGATATAAATATGTGATGGCTGCTTGTGACTTACTGATTTCCACTGACTAGAGGTCAGGGGCTCCAGAAAAGGTGTGCATTCAGTGTGAATTCAAAGATGGTGCCAACAGGAAACAACAGAGTTCAAAGGGAGGGGGGATGATAGGAAAGCAGAGCTCAGTGATGAATGATGGGAAAACAGAGTTCAAAGGGAGGGGGGATGATAGGAAAACAGAGCTCAGGGATGAATGATGGGAAAACAGATTTCAATAAGAGTGGGGGATGATGGCAAAAGAAGCTAAAACTGGAAATTTCCTCCCCTCTCCAAAAAAACTTAAATCTTACAACTTTAACTCTAAACTTCAAAGCTTCTAATTTAGGCAGTTTTATTTTTTTATTTTTATTATTACTTTTTGAAGTAGTGTTGTTTCCTAGAGTAGTTTTTTTTTTTTTTAGGTGTACTTGTTTGGAATCATGGCTAACAAGGTTCTGGAATTTCAAAAAAATGTATAGCCAGCAGAGACAAAATGTTTCCATAGGACCCACATTCTCCTTGTGTATACTGTTTGAGAGCATCACATTTAGAAGCAGACTGCGGGGCTTGTACCTCCTTCAGTGCCATGATGTTACAGGGGCACAGAGAAATTATTTTTAAAAGGTTTGATTCCTGCTCCTTCAAGCGTTGCTACTTGCTAGTTAATCTTTGGCCCCTACATCTTCTCCTTCTGCCACTCCAGCTAAAAGAGCAGAGAAACCAAAATCAAAAGAAAGAGAGAAGGAAAAAGAAAAGCCAAAAGAGAAAGAGAAATCAGAACTGAGGCCCCCTGTCAAGGATCCAGTTCCTCCATTGGACATAACTACTATGTTCCAAACCTCAACTCAAGCTCCCTTTGAACCAGCAGCCACAGCAGATCTGAAGTTCCTTTCTTGGAATACCAACTTTCTGCTTCCAGTTACTTTGGTGAGTAGGGTTTAGGAATAGGAAGCACGTGTTCTTTGTGTTTCACTGTTGCAGTCATTACATTTGGGTTATCTGCTTGCAGGTAACCCTCAGCCCGCCTGATTATCAAAGTCTTGGGTCCTGTGTCAGTTGCTGTCTCTTCTTCCATGACATCAGGTAGACAAGGGTATAAAGCATGCAGCTGATGCCATTACATGAGTCTTTCTTGCCGTGCGGTGCCTGAAGTAGAAGCAGTTCGCAAGTACCGGTCGGCCGACTCCTGAAATTTTTGTTTTTGATTTTTAGAACCGAAGTCTTCAAAAAAGCTAAGTACTCCATTGGGGATCCTTTTTCTTGTTCTAAACCGATGTCAGTAAAAGTTAACAATTGTAT
Source organism: Protopterus annectens (assembly GCF_019279795.1). Lineage (NCBI taxonomy): Eukaryota > Metazoa > Chordata > Ceratodontiformes > Protopteridae > Protopterus > Protopterus annectens. The sequence continues at coordinate 1,025,219,828 of NC_056732.1, read as the reverse complement.
TACTTATGGAAAGCAAATATCTCATAATGATTTTCATTCATACTGCATTCCTTGCTTAGGCCCAGACCACGACGTCCCTCGCTGTTGGTTTTGTGCCTTATTCAATCCTCGAACTATTCATCAACGGTTCATTTTCGCATCAAACTATTTCGGTACTCGGTTTATTTATCCAGAAATGGCTTCGGTAAGCCATCCGACTACCAACATTCCAAAAAAACGTAAAGATAAAGACAGAGACAGACCGCATAGGTCCAAAGCTGCCAACGGACACTTCCATTAAGCTAGTCACCAGTTCGCCGGTACTCAGTGAGGCGCTTTCGCAGCCCCTGATACCCGCTACTTCAGATTCGCAGGCCTTTACTGAAACCCATTCGGTGTCCGGTATGCCGCAAGATGCTTCTTCGACTATGGAACCTGCAGATGTCTCTACCTTGGATGGGTCCGGAGCCGCTGTGCAGGCACCGGCTTCTGAGGGTGTATTCAGGCCTACTGACTTGCATATCAAACCAACGCCATCTTCTTCTTCAAGGCCTAAAACTCAACCCACGCCTAGAAAACTGACGTCCAAACCACATGGTCAGGCCCATATGCCTAAAAACAAATGATAAGAATGGCTGAAGACCTTATTACTGTAATTAGGGAAAGCCAACCTTCTCCCTCTAAGAGACCTAGAACTGATTTTCCTTATGATTCTTCTGATCAGGATTCTGAAATTTCTGTTTCTTCTGATGACCAGGATTTGTCCTTATCTACCTATGAGGATTCTGATGCAGAGGACTCCATTCCCTCTGCTTCCCCTCCAGAAGATTTCTCTTTTGGTGAAACTTTGCACACTCTTAGGGAGCATTTCTGCTGGGAAATCCAGGATTACTCTGACTCCAAAAAGCGGCTTAGGGAATTCTTACTCCTACCTCAACACAGGCCTTTAGCTATCCCTCCTCTACTGGACATTGTAGATGATGCCTTCCTGGAATCTAGCCTGGCCCCAGACACCTTACCTCCAGCTCCCAGGAAACCTGACAGGTATTACAGAGTTCCTGGCTCTCACAAGTTCGTCTTTAAGAATCCTACTGTGGACCCAGAGACCATTTCACAGGGACCCAAAGGCATTAAGGCTACTACTCCCAAAAACCCTACCCCCTCTGATAGAGATTCCAGGGGCCTGGACAGATGGGGTAAGAAGGCATACACATATGCTACTTTGGCCATTAGGGCCTTAAACTGCCAGTTTCATATGTTAAAGTAGCAGCAGCATTCTACTGGATTACTTAAACAGAAAATGATGTTGATTCCTGACTGTGCTGAAAATAAAGAATTACAGGATTTAATGCATTCTGCTGAACAAGTTGATAAACATACTTTGCAATGTGGTTTTGACTCCTTAGAGGCATCTTGTAGGGCTGCTGTCTCTGGGTCTGTTCTTAAAAGGCATGCTTGGCTTAAGGAGCAAACTTTTTCAGATCATGTTAAAGCTAAATTACTGGATGCTCCCTTAAACCAAGACCGCCTGTTTGGCAACAGAGCAGAAGAAGTACTTAAAAAGATGGTGGAAAAAGCTATAAATCTATGCAAACTGTTAAAGATTTCCTGCAAGTACAGCCTTCCAGATTTAGTAGGCATTGGCCTTCTAAGAAATGGTCCTTTCCTGTCTCTTCCAGGCCTTCTCAGTCCAAACCTAGGAACAGCAGACCACCTAGGCTACAGCCTCAAGATACTCACAGGCCTAAGCAGTGGGGACATCCCACTTCCAACACTGGAAGTAGTAAGACACCCCTATGGTAAACTGTCACAATGACTTAACCTTAAACATTCCAAGCCCTGCTCAACTGACTGCTCCTTTTGGGGGAAAGATCACCCTGCATGCAAAAAACTGGGAACTCATTACCCAAGACAAATGGGTTTTAAATATAGTTTCCCAAGGATACAGATTCCACTTCCACATCTTGCCAACCCCAAGCGGTTGGCCAGACCTACCCCCAAATCAGTGGGCAGAGGCTCAACAGCAGGTTCTCTCTCTTCTAAGTATCAGGGCTATTCAACCTGTCCCAGCAGAGGAATGGGGACAAGATTTTTACTCCAGATGTTTCCTGATCCTATCCTGGACCTGTCTATCCTAAACACCTTTTTGGTAATCCCAAAATTCAAAATGCTAACTCTTCATCAGCCGCTTTGCATGCTAGGCAAAAATGCCTGGTTGGCAACATTGGACTTAAAGGAAGCTTACCTGCACATCCCAATAAGGGAATCTTGCAGAAAATACCTACACTTCAGAGCAGGCTACATGCTCTATCAGTTCTCTGCACTACCCTTTGGCTTATCTACTGCACCCAGGGTATTCACAAAATACCCAGCTCCAGTCATTGCATTCTGCAGGCAAAGAAATATTCAAATATACCCATACCTGGATGATTGTCTAATTCAGGCAGAAAGCCAGGACATACTATTAAATCATCTGGCATTTGTAAAGAAACTGCTAACCTCACTGGGGTACACCATAAACGAAATCTCATCTAGTACCCTGCCAACAAATTTTATTCCTGGGAGCAAGCTTGAACACAACTTCGCAGATGGCCTTCCTCACGCCAGAGGAACAAGTTTATTTGACAGCCTACTTTTCCAAGGAAGATACTGCAAGCCCTGGGGGTTCATGGCCTCTTGCATCCTATTAATTCCATATGCAAGACTGCATATGAGGAAACTACAATGGTATCTAAAAAGCCTATGTGTCAACATTCTCAGGACCTGGAATCCATGGTTCCTATCATTCCCTGTATAAAGACAGAGTTCGTTTGGTGGGCATAGGCCTGCTACCACAACAAGGGACTGCTATTCACTCTACCCCCTGCCTCCAAAACCCTAACAACAGATGCATCAGACTATGCATGGGGGGCTCACTTGGCAGGGCAGTGCATTCAGGGCAAATGGAACCAGAGTCAAATGCACCTGCATATCAATCAAAAAGAAATGTTAGCTGTACAGAATTCTCTGACAGCCTTCAAGGACCACATTCTTCCAGGACAATTATTGGTAAAGACAGACAACACCATTGTTATGTGGTACATAAACAAGCATGGGGGAACCCACTCATACCCTCTCTGCAGACTAGCCATGGCTCTGTGGAACACAGCCTTGAGCTACCAAGTGCACCTACAAGCTCAATTCCTGCCAGGCAAGCTAAATTCACTGGCAGACGACCTAAGCAGAAATCTCATGGACCCACACGAGTGGAAACTGGAACCAAAGATATTCAACATGTTGAGAAATAAATGGGGGAGCCCAGAGAAAGACCTGTTTGCCTCCCCTCAGAACTACCAATTGGACAAATTCTGCACAAGGACTACCCAAAGACAAGCTTGGAAAGTGGATGCCCTGTCCTTCATCTGGGAAAGCCTTTCAGTTTATGCCTTTCCCCCTCTGCCTCTCCTCTCGAAAGTTCTACTAAGGATCAAACAGGACAAACCAAGGACAATACTCATTGCACCAGACTGGCCACGCCAACAATGGTACCCCCTCTTGTGTAGTGTGTCACTGCTGGAACTATGGCACCTGTCTCAGACCCCTTCCCAGCTGTCCCAGCAGGAAGGCCAGATTCTGCACCCCCAGCTTCAAACCCTGAACCTGGCTGATTACCTGAGCTCTCCAATACCATCCCTCAGTAAGCAAGTGCTGGATGTCATTCTGGAGGCAAGGAGGCCTAGTACTAGAAAATCCTATGCTGAAAAGTGAAAAAGATACTGTTCCTGGAGCCAAACTCAGGGAATGGGAACAACAGTGCCCAGCTTACCACATATTCTTCAATACTTAACAGAGATGCTTCACAGGGGCCTTTCCTTCTCTTCTATTAAAATTCATGCCTCAGCCATTTCAGCACATGCTGAAGAAATTCCTCAGAGGGGCCACAATTTTAAGAACACCCAGGAGAGCCCCTACACCAGCCTGGGACCTTAACTTTGTATTGGAAAAGCTCAAACTACCTCCTTTTGAGCCAGCTGCAACTGCAGAGTTAAAGTTCTTTCCTTGGAAAACAGCCTTCCTTCTAGCCATCACTTCAGCAAGAAGAGTGTCTGAATTACAGGCTCTCATGGCAGTGAAGCCCTTCATCATCTTCCATGCAGACAGAGTGTCCCTCAGGACCAATCCTTCCTTTATGCCAAAGGTGGTATCCAGTGTGGCCTTTAATCAGTCCATTCATTTACCAACCTTCTTTTCAAATCCACAGAACAAAGGAGAATGAATACTGCACTCTTTGGACATGCACAGACAACTTAAATTTTATTTGGACAGGACTAAGCCTCTCAGGAAAACTGAACAGCTGCTAGTTGCCTTTGCTGCAGGGGCAAAGGGGAAGGCCATTTCAAAGCAAACCATTTCTAAGTGGATGGGCCATTGCATTCATTTCTGCTATAAGCACCATGGAAAACCTACCCCACAGGGGATAAGATCACATTCCACCAGGGCTGCATCTACGTCAACAGCCTTTCTCAGAGGTGTTCCTACCAGGGACATCTCAGAAGCTGCTACCTGGAGTTCTGTTCATACCTTCACCAAGCATTACCACTTGCCTATTTTTTCTAAATCCAAAGCTGATTTTGCCACTGCAGTCTTGCAGGGCCTAATAGCTGGTCCTAATGCTCTCTAATTGCCTACTCCCTTCCTTAGCTTTGAGAATCTACCCAAATGTAATGACTGCAACAGTGAAACACAAAGAACTTAGTACAGTTGTGTACACTTACCATAAATGTAGATGTTCGAGTATATTCACTGTTGCAGTCCTGGTTATCCTCCCTCCAGTCCCCTGACTTCTATTGGCTATACCGCTCTTCTTGTTTACTGTATTTAAGCTTTCTGGTGTATTTGCTTTTTGTTGGAGGTGTAACCTTGTATATAACTGCTTCTCATTATGGGGGCACCTGACATCTGGGGCAAGAAAAACTGATGTAATGGCATCGGCTGCATGCTTTATACCCCTGACTACCTGAAGTCATGAAAGAAGAGACAGCAACTGATGAAGGACCCAAGACTTTGATAATCAGGCCGGCTGAGGGCTACCTGCAGCAGATAACCCAAATGTAATGACTGCAACAGTGAATACACTCGAACATCTACATTTATAGTAAGTGTACACAACTGTACTTTTCGTGTAAACTCACTTATTTGGTTTTCCATAAGGACAGAGTATCTTTGAGAACAAACCCCCGTGTTCATCTCAAAAGTGACCTCCGAAACGAACATTAAACAAACTATCACTCTACCGGTATTCTTTCCAAGATTTTCTAATAAAAGAGAGTATATGCTGCATTTATTTGATGTTCGTAGGTGACTCAGAGTTTATCTCTACAAAAATAAAGATAGTAGGAAATCAGACCAGTTGTTTTTGGCCTTTGCAAAAACCAAAAGAGGCCAGGGTGTATCTATGGTCATGCCCTCTAGGCAGCTGGTTGATTGTATAACTCTTGTCTCTGAAAGGTTGGGACTCCCTTTGCTCAAGAAACCGACAGCTCATTCAACAAAGTCCGTGGCTTCTTCTGTTGCTTTTGAGCACAGAGTCTCTATTAATGAAATATGCATGGCTGCTACTTGGTCCAAAGTCCACACGTTTGTGTCTCATTGCAAGCTGGATGTACAGCCCAGATCCTATACTTCCTTTGTCTCTGCCATTCTCAGGAATATCCTTCCTTAGTGCATCCCAGGTGTTTGGTAACTTGGCAAACTGTCCCAAAGGTTGAATTGGACGAAAAAGACAACATTGGATACAAAAGTTATGTACTTGCCATAGCAGTAGATCCATGCTGTCTTGTTTGCTCCTAATTCAACATCCCTCCCTTCTTCCCCATTCTAAGTTTGTTATCTGGTGCTCCTTTCTGAATACAGGGGCATTATCAGTGACCTTGTCTTTGTGCACACTCAGCTTGTTTAACTTCTGAATTCTGGTTCCTTTCCCTTTTGCATAATTACTCCTGCTCATTAAGTAGTGGACGATTGGTATCTGGATGAGCAGGCAAACTCGATCTGAGGTATTTTGGGAGAAGAGATGGAATTATGGGTAGGGGAGGAGTCAGAGTCCTGCATCCACAGCTGCTGAGAGGTGCCGAGGTCAGATCCAGTTGGATCAGATAACCCCAAAGGTTGAACCAGATAAAAACAAGACAACATAGCTGTATTGCTGTGGTAAGCACATAACTTTCATTTGTGTGATACATTCTACTCTGTCACAGTTCTCCACTCTTTCTTGGTATCATCAGACACATTAATATCTGTCTTCTCCAGTAAGTTTAGAATTGTGCTTGCATGCAACCATTTTACTGTTCAGGCTTCCTGTCATGTCAAAAACCTGCATTAACACTTGTTTGTTTACCACATAAAGTAGTTAAGGTTCTTGTACCAGCACACCGTTACAGAATGTATCCCCAGCTTGTAACATACATTATTTACGTTGGTTCCCTTAAAATGTCATCACTTGCTTTCAGTGTTGTTATATACTTTGTTTTCTGAATAAATTAAATTTTCAACAGCACACATAATTTTGTACAGTATATTCATACTTTAAAACTCACATTACCTCTTTGTATCAGTTTAAATAGCCACACCCTACTTCAACTTGCATGTTTGTAGCTACTTCTCTCAACCTCATAGCGCAAGAATTACGGACAGACACAAAATAGGGACAGATTTTAAATATTGCCGTTATAAACATAGAAAGTCGTTAGAATAACAGGGTTTGTTTTAGCAAGTATTTTATGAATGGTATGAATTCTGAAACTGAAATCAATGTCATTATTTAGTGACTTTAATCCTCAGTAATTTGCCAGAAAACCATAAATTGTATGAGGAGCAGACCAAAAATATGAGGCAAAAATCTGGACATTCTATGAAAATCTAGATGGTTGAGAGGAATAGTTTGTAGGCAGTACAATTTTAAAAGTGCTTACTACAGAGTTTACTTATGATTATTTCTAATTTGGAACACTATTTACTTTTTTTTTTGCTTCTAGTAGTTCCAAATAGTCTGAAATGCTTCTGTGCAAATTACTATTCAATAATACACAAAAACACAGTCCTCAGTCTAGCTTGCCTGCATTTACATAGTTTATAAAGTCTGCTTCCACTTCAAAACACTATTCACCCCTTTCTATTTGTTTAAACAGTCATATTTCAGTTAAAATATTTCTATGAAAGGTCATATGAGATACTACGTGAAAAATGCTTCATTTTGCTTTCAGTCCATCTTTTAGTTAACAAAAACAGATAATGCTCAATGCCAGTATTAATGCATAATTGCTTCTCAGTATTGTTAAATGGAAAGCTTCCATCACTGTTCCATTCTTCTAATATACATTACAGGAAACTTCACTTCATAGTCAATATTGTAAAATGTCACCATTAATACATTCGTTTTTGATAAGAAATACTTTGGAATGCAAATAATTTCATTACACATTGCTCATAGCACTCTGTCCACTTTGGTTTGTGATCCTGAAATCACACTACTTCATACATTTGCCAAAATCCATAGTTGCAAAATGTTTTCCTTAGAGTTTGTAGACAGGTTGAATCAACACTGTGCACGGCAGTTCGCTTACCAGGCAATCCCGTCTCAGTTCTTAGTCCCAGTGTTGTCTTACTGAAGTCCTGCACTATTAGGTAACAAGTGCTGTTGCAATACATGCAGATGTAGTCAAGGGTGGGCCTAAGCTAACGAGATCCCTATAAGAAGCCTCTATACTTCCTCTTTGGGATACCTGAGTGGTACAGATTTCCTATACTCCATACTATGCAATTTACTCTACAGGGCCACGTATAATACACTTAAGTGTACACTTTTAGGTAACAGCATTTATTTATGCATTCTAGTGGGGGAATCTGTGCTAGGAATTGTTACAGCTTCAGTGTATACAGATCACCAATCTAGGAAGGTAATACTGAATGTGTGAATGGTAGCATGTGGGAATATTGGCATTATGTGTGTCTGTCTTTATTTATCTGTCTACACATAGATGTGTGTGTGTCTGCGTGTATGTGTGTGTATCCTGTACACAGCTAGAGAGGGATGGGGATCAGGTGCCACTAGACAGCCACGGTCTTACTGGCTGTGAATGAAAGGAAAGTGGCACTTTGATTTGGAATAGGGACAGGAAGGGGCTGTGCTATCAGAGCAAGTTAAAAGCAATCACAGTTTAAGCCAAATGGCAGTTTACATCAGATACTTTAACACCTGTCAGGCTAGCTGTCAAAATGCACTTTGGTAACTGCTAATGTTTTGTATGTGTGAGTGTAAAAAATGTAAGGAGCACTGAAACAGTTGGATCACTAGAAAGCTGACATAATGAAACATAACGGGTCACTTGGCAGCAGGCACATCACTGGAACAGCCTGGGTCACTAGGCAGCTGATATAGTACTAGAGCAGCATAGTTCACTAGGCAGCTGATGTAGCACTGCAACAGCATGGGTCACTAAGCAGCTGACATAGTACTGGAACAGCGTGGGTCACTAATCAGCTGACATCGTACTAGAGCAGCATGGTTCACTAGGCAGCTGACTTATCACTTGAAGAGCATGGGCCACTGAGCAGCTGATATAGTAATGGAACAGTCTGGGTCATTAGGCAGCTGGCATAACACTGTAGCAGTGTGGATCACCAAGCAGCTAATATAATAATGGAACAGCATGGGTCAGTAGGCAGCTGATGTAGTACTGGAACAACATGGGTCACTAAGCAGCTGACATAGTAATGGAACAGCTTATGTCACTAGGCGGCTGCCATAACACTGTAACAGTGTGGATCACTAAGCAGCTGATGTAGCACTTGAACAGCATGGGTCATTAAGCAGCTGAGATGGTAATGGAACAGCTTATGTCACTGGACAGCTGGCATAACACTGGAACAGCATGGGTCAGTATATAGCTGACAATACTGGAACAGCATGGGTCACTAGGCAGCTGGTATATAGCACTAGAAAAGCATGGCTCACTAGGCAGCTGATGTAGCACTGGAACAGCACAGGTCACTCACCAGCTGATGTAGCACTGGAACAGCATGGGTCACTAAGCAGCTGACATAGTATTGTAACAGTGTGAGTCACTAGGCAGCTGACATAATGGAACAGCATGGGGTCACTAGGCAGCTGACTTAGCACTTGAACAGCATGGGTCACTGAGCAGCTGATATAGTAATGGAACAGCGTAGGTCACTAGGCAGCTGATATAGTACTAGAACAGCATAGGTCATTGAGCAGTTGACATAGTATTGGAGCTGCATGGGTCACTAAGAAGCTGACATAATAATAGAACAGCATGGGTTAGTTGATTATGGTGCAGAGAATGATCAATAGTTACACTATAGACTGCAAGCTACCTTTGTACTAAATAGAGAGTGTGACATCCTCTCTGTGGGCCAGTAATCAACCAGCCTGAATCCTCACCACTGACACCATAGAGGGACATGCACCTGGAACAAAAATAGATTCACTCGGTATTTCATGATGCAGCTCTCTGCATCAAGCACAATTTCCCTTAAGAGCACACAGGAAACACACTCAGTTGAGTCCTTAGCCAAGTGTCCAAGCTAAGTTCTCCAGCACCCTCTCTGTGAATCCAGTGCTTCATGTCTCTTCTCCAAACAGCTGACACACATACTCTTTGAGATTTGATTTTCACAGACACACACACACACACACATACACACCTGGGAAAGGCTGGCACAGATTTACTTGCTATGCCCCCTTCTGCCCAGACTGTAAGGTAATTACTGCCACCAGACACTCCAAAGCCAGCTACTCTAAGGGTACCAAATTATATTTAATGAAATTAATATTAGTACAAATGGTAGTGTTTTGATCAATGCAGTAAGGCTTTCAGGAGTGACCACAGTGTCACTAAATAAATATAAGTACTCTCAAAGGTTAAAATATCCCTTAAAGAACCAGCCACAATGAAAAGTTTAAGTATATTTAATAATAAATAATAAAAGAATATGAAAATGCTAAATGTCTATTTACAATAAATACCAGAGTTTCATTCACAGGAAATATTAAAATAACAAAAAAAATGTATCGTCATCCCCTTTGGGAAAAAACCAGTTCCCATGAATTACCACATCAATGGTAGTCCACTGAACACAGAAGGCGTCATAATAGACCTGGGAACACAGGTTGGCAGCAACCTCTCTTTTGACCACCACATTGCCACTGTGGTCAGAAAGTCCTTCTATGTGGCATATCTCATTACTAAGGGTTTTGCATCCAGGAAGAAAGAGGTCATTGTCTCCCTCTACTCTTCCCTCATTAGGCCAATCATCGAATACAATGCCCCATTTGGCATGTACCTCACTAGACACCTACAACAACTGGAGAGGCCGCAAAAATACCTCACAAAGAGGATCTTGGGCCTTAAACACTTGTCCTATATGGACAGACTCAAAAAACTCCAACTATTCTCTGTCTCATATCGCCTACTTAGAGGTGATCTCTGCTTGACTTACAAAGCCATGTGTGACCCAGCTCTGTTAGAAATGCTACATCTAAAGAAATCCCAATCCCTCCACATTACATACTCCAGAGACCTCAACTTCATTACCACAATCAACAGAACAAGCTGGAGGGACAGGTTCATAACCCAGAGACTGCCCATGCTATGGAATAGACTTCCCATACATGTCAAGCAGAGTGCCTCACTGGCCCTCTTCAAGAGAAATATTGATGAGTGGATGGGAAATAGAAATTCACCCCTGGGATCACTCCAGTGGCTCTACTTGACAGAGACACTGGGAACTAAGGTCGGGTAGCATGATGCCAGGGTAATCCTATGGGCTAGGCTTGCAAAGGCTTCAGGGCCATTAGCCTAGTACACACCTATGAACCTATGAACACCAATGAATAGATTCACACATATACAGAAAAACAGTACTTAACTAATCTCACTATATTTTCCTGACTGATCTAAAGAATTATTATTCCCTGGTCACTTACTAGAGCAAGACAAGATGAAGTAGGTGAGGGGTCCTTCTTTGTCATTCATTGTCAGGTTCCAAAAACAGAGGGCTCCTGAGACTTCTGTCTCATCTAGTATTAAAATATCATTACAGAGCTGGCTTACAGAATGCATGTCTTTGTAATGTGGGAGGAAACCCACCTGAATGTGGGGAGGACATGCAGACTCTACACAGAAAGAACCCCTGCCAAGAATTGCTGTGAGGTGACAACACAAACCGTTGCACCACTGCACTGTCCAAATACATTTTTCAACATAAGCATCTGTACAAATTTGTACAAATCAGTTTGATATACAAATAACATATAATTCTTTACTAAATTCCAGCTAGCTTTGCTGACATATGTTAAACATTCACTGCCCTACTTCTCCTGGCTTAGCTGGCAATACTTCATATTGTCACATCAGGCACAGACTCAACACATTGCAGGCAACACAAATACTCACATCAATTACGTGTAACTGCGATAGAAATTTATAACAAATAAGTAGTACAGATGCACAGAAACACAGCATGGTCTGACATAGTTGTTCAATGTATAGGAAAGGTTATCACAAGTAACTTCCACAATCTCAAAGTCCACATAATGATCCATAACATAGGAGGGTCCATGACCAGACATCCCACTGTAGATACCAAGGATAGCTGATGATCAAGAAAGTGACACCTGAATGGTTACTGGACACACTAGATGCAGGTAGCCCTTACAATGGCAGTAGTTTGTGCCCAAGGAATACAGGCTGTCATACAGGTCTGTCAGTTCCAAAACTGTGTTAATCTGCAGGCTATATAGTGGCACATTAGAGTAGGGGATGGTTAGGGTAGAGCCTGTACAGCAGCATAGACATTAACAGAACAGGATGAACAGTATACTCTGCATGTCTGTGCTCCTCATTGTCATGGTATGTGTGATGTCCGTGCACTGGCCCAGTAATCAAGGAGCCTCAATCCTCACCACTAACACCAGTGAGGGGCGTCCACATTGGGAAGGATAACAAATACACACACAGTAAAGTACAATTTCCCTTAAGAGCACACAGAGATCACAGTCAGTCTGTGGCTGGTTTCTCCCTTTCTCTCCAGATCCCCAATAAGCTATAGGGTACAGATCTCAGCTAAGTAGTCAAGCCAAAACCTCCAGTGCCCTCTCTGTTCAACCAGTGCTTCATGTCCCTGCCCACACACACACACACACACACACACACACACACACACACACACACACACACACACACACACACTTTGAGATCTGGTTTATATACAAACACACAGACACTTTTGGGGAAGACTGGCACAGGTTCACCAGCTATGCACCCTCCTGCCAGACTATAAGGTAGTAATCACTGCCACCAACTACTCTTATCAGCTACTAAAAAGGCCCTTACCAAATGGTGTCCAATTATTACTGTGCAATATTATTATCTAATTAGTAAGTGTGACGAACAGCAAGGCTTATTTGGAGTGGCTTTGTACAGTATCACTATATGCATGCAATGTACTCTAGAGCTTAAATTATCTTTACACAAAAGGCCACAGTTGAAAGGTTTAAAAATATTTAATAATAAATAATAAAAACACAAGATAAATCTTCTCAATTCAACACAGTGCTAGTCAAGAGTTCAGAAATCACAGGAAAATGCTTAAAATAATAATGTAGCATAGTCTAACATAAATATAGAACACAGCTAGACTATATCTGACTAAATTCCTATCTAAGAGCAATCACAGTTCTAAATAGACTTACATATAGAGCAAATGCAGAGTACTGGTGAGTGGTCAGTTCTGAAGACAAATGCAAAATGCTCTGATTCTCTCTCTCTGAGAACATCTTAAAAATAATACATCACTGCTGACTCATTTTAGATTACATCATTCTTCTCTGGTTCCCAGGCTAACAGAAACTCAGAGTTTTAACATTTCTTTGATCTTGCACCTGGCCAGGAAACTACAGCAATAAAAGACATTATATATTGTAGAATGTAGCAATTAACTCTGGTCTCAAAACAATAGAAGGAATTCCTCAGTCCAGACATTATGTCTAAGGGCTTTGAGATCAAACAGTCATACAATGCTTGACTTATCAGCTTTCTTCCAGCACAGAGCACTGTGGTTACATTTTTGAAGTTTAACATTTAACACAGTTTTCTTACATTCAAGAGAACAAGCTTGTGGATTATATTCATATTTACAATGACATAGAATTATCTACAAAATTCTATCAAAGTAGGCTGGCAGCCTTCACATATCTTCACAGTATGAATGTGATAGGTTCACGTCTTCGATCACTGACCTGTGCCATTAATGATGATGTGATTCCTCATTCCTGACAATACAACTACCCTATCCTTTCTGGAGTAGCTAATCTTTGTGTGGTTATCATTACAGCAATATGTGACACATTCTTTTGTGCTTTGCCTTTGAACCACACAGATGCGTATGTAGCCTGCTCCTGTATCCTTTATACTTATCTATATGCACTGTCTGTCTATGTCTATGACATGTTATAGTACTCCGTGCAGCAGTACATATTGTGCATGTACCCTGTCTTAAGAACACTACAAAATAAGCTAAACATGAAGACAACTAAGCATAGGACCACAAGTGAATAAACACCTAACACAAACTTTAAAAGACCATCAAAAATACATAAATCAATGCAAAAACATCCTATAAATCTGATAGAATATAGGAACGCTGATGAGTCAAAAACATAAATTATAAAGAATTATAAAGAAAATAATATATTGTATATTTTGCATCTTTATTTAGAGCATGGCAGAGTAGCATAAGGAAACAATAATAATAATAATAGTCAATGAGGGGCCATTAAGTGATAACTTTAACCCTTCTTTTTCGTAGTATAGGTTTAAGATTCATTTGTAGTATTTGATCGTAGTAGATATATGTGTACCTTTTTTAGCTATCATGTAAGGTTACACAATGTATTTATGATAATAGTTTTTATATGAATTAGTTTTAATATATAAATGGTTTTAGATTATTTGTATGTACGTTGTTCAGTGACGTTACTACATCCACAACCAATGAGATGCGTAAGCACATTATTTAAAAGACTGTTAATTATTTTACCATTGTCTGATGAAGCCGAATGGTGAAAGCGCTTACTTTTTAATAAAATTGGGCCGTGATATTAGTCCGCGTTATACTTTTTATCCTTAACCATTGAAGTTTTGGAACTGTTACGCCTTGCTTGATTCCTGTGGATGCCGTTTTCGTTTGTGGTTCTACAATACTTGCATCAGGTAAGTCCATTCTAGTATTCTTACTTTGCCTTGTATAGCATTGCTGGACCACGTCTAATAAATATCTATGAACCTATATAAATTTTTCCAGAAATGTAATAGTTTTGGAAATTATCTTGGAGGTGCAATATCCATTCTTCAACAGAAAAGTCATATTTTGGTGCTTATGCCTCCAGATACTGGTTTGCTTTGAAAAACAGCATTTTTGTGGAAAATGTTTGGTAAATTGTTTCACTGAATTACCCCACATTCACAAGTAAACCCTAAACCATATAGAATTTATTGCAGATATCCTGTCTTTATTTATTCTTGTCATTAACTGAATGATGTTTGAGATTATTTCAGGGCTTGTTCTTAACAGGTTCCATAGCTGTGGTATAACTGGATAGAGTGTTTTTTTTTCCTTAGTGTGCTTGCCTCCTTTTCTTTGACATGGAATTCTTATGAAAGGACATGGATGTTTCAAATGTACTTTTTATTTACTAACCTGGTCCAAAGATTCTTTTCAGGCATGACTTGGACCACAGACAAAATGTGCAAGAGACAAAATACATTGCCAACACACACACACACACACACACACACACACACACACACACACACACACACACACACACCTGCATGCATTCACACATAAATTAAAACCAGATACTGTCTGAACTTCTGACTGCTGGATAAAACCATGATTCATATTCATATGGGCTCATGGAACAGCTCAGTCTTTGTAAGGAATGATTTTTCAGTGTGTAAAGCATACTGTGCCATTTTACTTTGTTGGATGCAGATGTTTTATTCCGTGTGTGTGTGTGTGTGTGTGTGTGAGTGTGTGTGTGTGTGTGTGTGTGTGTGTGTGTGTGTGTGTGTGTGTGTGTGTGTGTGTATGGGGATAGAACTACTGCTGAAAAACTTAATATTTTATTCTACTCATATCAAAGAAAAGGATAAGTCATTACCATTTGCCCAAATCCTTCACATTTTTCAAAATAATGTGATTAAATATCACTGCACACCCCCCTTGTCTAGGACATTCAGGCTTTATGCTGACTTTGACAGCCTGTATGACTTCCAGCCCACATAGGCTATTAGTTTCTGCTTATCCTTTCGTTACACCGCCTGGTGAAATGCTGCAGATAAGAGGAAGGAGCTTATCTTACACATGTCTGAGCTGACAAGTACGGCAGCCACTCAGGAAGAGGCTAATACAGACAGGACCTGCTTCTCCCAGCTGGAATAAAAATGAAAGTCATTGCTTTGTCCCAGAGATAGTGGCCAGGAGACGTGTTTTGATTGCCATAGCATCCAGACAGCTGCAGCATCTATAATTGTTTTGCATGTCTGAGCAGCACATCAGCTTTTGAAGAATGTGTCTGCAAAGCATGCCCCTTTTAACCTAATATTGCAGCCCTTTCATCACCCTTCCTTGTATGCAGAGTGCCTATTTGTATTGTGTTTGTTGTTTAATAAAACTGTTTATCTATTTAAGAAAATTATCTTTAAATATTTCCTCACTTAACATTACTGAGGCAGGGTCTGATTAAGCTTTTGAGGAAGGGAGTAAATTCATATGTTTATAGTCAAGTTTAAGCCAGCATTTCATTTTTTCAGGAAGGAAAATGCTCTTACATACCTTGAAAATGTATATTTTCTTTCATTTTATGAACAAGCATATTTAACAGCATCTGTAAAGTTAGAAAATCAGAGTGTGTTTCTTAAAAAGCCCATATACGTTGGGGGGCATACAGGTATTCATGATTTCACCCTCTAACATCCCCTCCCTTGTTCCTTCACTGATCTGAGACAAAAGGCATTGTTTCATGTAAGAAAAATATGTGTATTGCATTTAGGGAATGCGTTCAGGAACTAAATACAATATGCATTTCTGTACAACAGTAATCATTTATTCTCGATATAGTAATTCCAAACTGTATAGTGATGGTATAATGCATGTTTTCACTCTAGCACTCCATAATGAAACTTACCCAATTCACAGATATTTACAAATAAATAATAATTATAAACATACAATAGTAAACCTTTATCAGGTGGTTGTAATAGTTAATGTGCTGTACTGGTATTTACTATATTTACCAGTAAGGAGGAATCCTCATTTAGGATAGTGAGCATGAGATGGTTAGCTGTCATTTGACCTCAGGAGACTTGATTGTTCTTATAACCACAACTCACTCATGACAATCCCTGGGCATGCAGTAATATCTGTATCATGTACATCCCCCAAGTGTTTTATTGCACTTATAAAATGGCCTCCTGCATTTTCTTTGCAGTTTGAATTTTTCATTCAGTAGTTTATGTATGATAATTATATTTTGCAATGTAAAACTCTTGAAAGAAACTTTATTTATTTAGTTCTGCAGATAGATTCCTTAGTATTGCAAGATTATTTTTTGTGACACCATGTGGTATCTAAATGTTGAATAAATAAGACAGAGACTCTGTGGATGCTGTTTAACTTCCACATGGACTTTTCTCAGATTTGACACATTAGAAAAATGTATGTAACATGACATGTGACATTTCTGTAGCTGGCTCATTAGTAATTTTGCTCAGTGTTTCCAAATATTGCCAAATAATTAACTTATACCATACTGACAAGCTTAGAAAAAAAGAGTGACACGACATATTTACAGTTAGCTGGGATTGGCTTTGTTGACCTGAATGCACCAGTAAAGACTTGAAAAGGAAAAAGTGAAATGTCACAGGCATTCAGGAGACATGAAGCTGAAACACTGATTTGTCCTTAAGATATATTTTGCTTCTATCCCATGGGTCTCCATAAATGAAGTTTAAGGTATTACACACTGAACACTCTAGCTTATCTGGGTCTTCCTTTAAGTTTTCACTGAAGGACTTAGGAGACTTAAGAATACATTATAAATAGACTTTTATGAAATAAACATTTAGAACTATTTAATGTTTTTTTGTGATAAGAATATATTGTATTGATGTAACATTGTGTATTTTGTGTTATTTTCCTGCAGACTGGATGTTGTTTTGTTGAGTGCTAGGTAGGCCTTCATGTGTAAGGACTTTTGAACTGAAAATCGTTTTAATGTATATTGTCTGGCTATTCTATAGTTTAACTCTACAGGTATAATGAGTTACCTAAATGGAATAATCTGGGAGGGCTGTAAAGCTGTACTAGTCCTTGTATAGCAAGGTGCTGGGTTTGTGAAGTATGAGTTGAACCAGTTTAATCTAGGTGAGGTTTATAAGGTTTTGAGATTTAGCTAGTCTGCTCTTTAATTGCAATACAATCATGAGTTTTATTTGGAAGATTTGTTGTGTATTTTCTCATTTTATTATATGTTTTTGCAAGTTTCTGTAGTCAAATGTTTGTAAACTTATTAGTGCAGTTGAAGAATAAAGGAAAATGGGATGGAGCAGTGCTCTAGACGTTGTGTGTCATGCATATTCAGTTACATATGGTTTTACATTATATAGCATGCCAAGTCTTACAGCAAAACCTGGTCCATCTAGCCCACTCCCCAGTAGTTACTACAGTATATATCTGCTATAATGGATGGCAGTTTCCCACCATTTCTCCAGTCAGCCTGATTGACATGGGCATCCTGAGGCAATGTTGCAATTGCCTCTTGTATACTGACAACCAGTTACTCATAAAACAAATACAACATGAGAGATGAATCTATACTATGAATTTGGAATCAGTTCTCTCACATAATAACAAACCAAATATCAAACATGTTGTCAGCACACACACACTTCACCTCTTGCACATAACAAGCTCAAAACACATAAACCCACATAAGTGGAGGTACTAGCTAGAAGTCTACCTAAAGATCAGAGAGCTCCCAAGCACAAACCTACTGCACACACTGAACACCCAGCAGAATCCACTACACATAATAATGCACACAACAGTGTCTCAGCCAATAAGCCCCTAAAGCAAAACACCTCAAAACCTAATGTCTTGGTCATAAGCGACTCCATAGTGAGACACTCAGATGTCCCCCTCACCAGGATGGACAAGGAGAAGGTCACGGTCAGCTGTCTGTCAGATTCCAGGATCCATCAGATCACACATGCATTCAAGTCTCTCAACGAGTACCATTATGACTGTCATAGTTCATGTTGGAGTGAATGACTTGAGATGTACCTCACTGGATTATATGAAGAGAGACATGACTGAGCTCTCAGATTATGTGTCCCAAGCAGGTAAGTCCCTAGCCCTAAGCAGCATTCTACCTTCACCCAAGATGATACCTCAATATAAACAAAAAATTATTGACTTCAACAATTGGCTTAGCTCTGGTGTCAATCCAGGGGGATCTAGAATCTGTCAGCCTTTGAAGATATAGTCGACAGACCAGGCTGTTTTGCCAGAGATGGTCTTCACCTGTCCCCTCTTGACTTTTTGTTACTGGCAAAGGTACTTACCTCCTCCATAGTGCCTTTTTTAGGCAATGTCATAACAACAACATTCCCGACATAAATAATCCACTAGAGGCAAACTCAAGGTTATGCTGCTTAATGCTAGGAGTCTAAATCGGAAACTGCACTCACTGGAAGTACTCCTTACCTTGGAAGATGCCGATGTCTGTGCAATCACAGAGACATGGTTCAAGGCCACAGACAGCATCCTGGCCATGCAAGGCTACAATGTCCTCCACAATTCATACCTCAAAATAAGCATGAAAGAACCAAAGGCACAGGTGTATCCATCTTCATTAAAGACAAATACATCTCAGGACTGGTCAAACAGTATGGCTCCCTAGAGCTACTCGAAGTCCAACTAACTGTAGGTAAAGCCCCCTTCCATATCATTGTTAGCTATAGGTCCCTCACCATGAACCACAAGAACCACTCTGCCTACCTGGACCTACTTGAGTCACTCACTATAGAGCCAAACACCTTAGTCATGGATGATTTCAACTATCCTTCCATCAACTGGGAGTCATATATGAGCACAAACACACTCGCCCTGAAGTTTCTGGACTTTGTTAATACAAATGCTCAGGAACAGATAGTCTGAATCCCCACAAGGGTTTCAAATGTCCTAGACTTAGTACTCACCAACATAGGGGATCTCTGCACCACCCCCGTGTGTTGCCCTCCCTGGTAAGGTCTGATCATAAATCAGTTTCGTTCGAAGTAACAATCATACCTGACCCCACTCAAGAGCAAAAAGAATGAAAAATTTCTCCAAAGCAAACTATAGGACTTGGCTGTACTTGAACAGATCAAAACAAGGTCCTCACAAAAAAACAAGCCTCCCTGGTGGACATCAAGCATAAATAGGTTATACAACAACAGGAAGAAATCAATATCTATGAACAAGGGGGAACTGACTCAGCAGAGGAAGGACACCCTCCACAGCTTGAAAAAACAAATTGGATAGCTTTTATAGTCCTCTGAAGCCATTTACAAAGCTAAACTACCATCCCTAGCTAAGGATAATCACAAGGCTTTCTTTAGCTATGTCAGAAATATAAAAGGAAAGGCCCAGCTCTGTGCTGAACTAGTAGTGGATGGTGCCACTCATACTGACCCTGAGGACATTTCCAACCTGCTGGCAGAAAGATTTGGTACAAACTTCACCCCCCCAGACATACCCCAAAGCATACCTGTCACCAGTCCTCTCGTTTAGTATCTCCAAAGAGCAGGTCATAACCACACTCTCCATGGCCAAAAACACAGCCTTTATGGGACTAGATAACATCCCAGGCTGCCTACTAAATGGTCTAAAACAGGACCTAGCGAAACCACATGGCACTCTCTTCAACCACAGTCTAAGTACTGTCTTTGTCCCAGCAGAGTGAAAAGCAGCAACAATAATTCCCTTGCACAGAATGGGTCTATCAATCAACCCTGGGAACTATAGACCCATAAGCCTAATCAGCCTTATCTGCAAGGCCATGGAGAGAATCATCATGGACCTTATCAACAAAGACATAGGTGACCTTCAAACTCTTGACCAGACCCAAGATGGCTTCATTATTGGTAGATCATGCTTGTTAAACCTGGTGGACTTCTTAAAGAACATCCCCGAAGCCTTGGATGAAGGCAAAACAGTACATTAAGCCTATCTTGACTTAACCAAGGCTTTTGATACAATGCCTACTCAGGTGTCATTGAGAAGCTCACCCAGCTGGGAATTAACCCATATGCCACTAGATGGGTAGCCAACCGGCTCACCAACAGAATGCATACAGTCAAAGTTGGAGGATTCCATCTCTACCAGCAGACTCGTTACCAGTGGCATACCACAAGGATCTGTGCTGGGCCCCTTATTGTTTGGAAGCTATTTCTCAGAAGTCCAGGTGAAAACAGATGGCCTGTGGTTTACCAAGTCCCCCAACGATGTCCACATACTACAAAAA
Source organism: Protopterus annectens (assembly GCF_019279795.1). Lineage (NCBI taxonomy): Eukaryota > Metazoa > Chordata > Ceratodontiformes > Protopteridae > Protopterus > Protopterus annectens. Next base: position 1,025,199,217 of record NC_056732.1, on the reverse strand, counting down.
GTGTTTACACAGACAAATGATTGGTGCTAAAGCCACGGACTTAAACTAAATGCAAAAAAAAAAAAATGTCTTATCATCCCTTTTGGCAAAGGGGAAGTCCCTGCAAATTCCAATATTTACAGTACCCCCCTTAGCTCAAACCCTGTGGTAAGGTATTTGGCAACACAGTTTGACAGCAACCTTAATTTCAATCACCATGTGTCCACAGTGGTAAGGAAGGACTTCTGTATTGCACATCTCATAAGTAAGGGCATCACATCCAGAGCTAAGGATGTTATAACTCTCCTATGGTCATCTCTCATCAGTCCACTAATAGAGTACGACCCTTCATTCCATATGTACCTCACCAGACACCTGCAGCAGCTGGAGAGACCTCAGAGATGTCTCACCAAAAAAATTCAGGGCCTTCAAAGCATGACCTACATGGCCAGACTGAAGGCCCTGTCACTGTACTTTGTATCTAATAGGCTGCTGAGAGGTGACTTGTGTCTGGCCTACAGAGTAGTCTCGGACCCTACCCTAATTGAAATGCTGCACAACCATAAGTGGAATGGGACAATATTCAATTACTCTAGGGATCCTAAACTAGCCTACGACATTAACAGAACATGCAGGAGAAACAGATATGTCTCCCAGTGATTATTACTCCTGTGGAACAAACTGCCATTTCACGTAAAACCGAGATCCTCAATGAGCCTGTCATGCCCTGCACTGGCCCAGTAATCAAGGCACCTCAATCCTCACCACTAGCACCAGTGAGGGATGTACACATTGGAAGGATGTCAAGTACACACACAGTAAAGTACAATTTCCCTTAAGAGCACACAGAGATCCCAGTCAGTCCGGGGCTGATTTCACCCTCTTTCTCCAGATCCCCAGTAAGACTCCCAACTGGCACAGCTATAGGGTTAAGATCTCAGCCGAGTGGCCAAGTTAGGACCTCCACCACCCTCTCTGTCCAACTAGTGCTTTGTGCCCCTGCCCAAGTAGTTCACACACACACACATGCACACACACACACACACACACACACACACACACACACACACACACACACACACACACACACACACACTTTGAGATTTAATTGATATGAAAACACACACACCTGGGAAAGGCTGGCACAGGTTTACTAGCTATGCCTCCTTCTGCCCAGGCTATAAGGTAGTACTAACTGCCACCAGCCACCCTTACTTATCAGCTACTTTTAAGACCCTTACCAAAGGGTGCCCAATCTTACTGTGTAATGTTACTATTATCCAAATAGTAAGTGTGACCAAGACTTGCAAGGCTATTTAAGAGTGGCCTGTACAGTGTCAACAAATACATATCCAAGTACAATAAGAGCTTAAATATATCTTAACAAACCAGCCACAATTAAAAGGTTTAAATATTTAATAACAAATAATAAAAGCATAAGACAATACTCAATCAACACAGTAACTACAGAGTTCAGAATCACAGGAAATATTTTAAAACAACATTGGAGGACAGTCTCAAATAAATACAGAAAACATCTAAACTAATCTTTACTATATTCCTATCTATATCTAAGAGAGATTACTGTACCATGATTACTTACTTTTAGCAAGGAAAGTGCTGATGAGAGGATGTTTTCAGGTCCAAAGACAAACAGAAAATGCCAAGTCTGTCTCTGAGAGAGTTCTTAAATTACTATCAAACATTACTGCTGGGTCAGCTTTGAATGACATCACTCTTTGTCACCTGCCTTCAGTTCCCAGGCTAACAGAATCTTAACAAATTTTTAGCATCTCTGTGTGAGACATACATATCTCTCAGAAATTTGCCTAGAACTGGAAGACTGGAACACTTTTACATTTTAAACCTAGTAATTATTTCTGTGCCAAGACAATAGAAAACCTCTAGTTCTAGACATTCTTTCTGCTTGCCGTACTGAAACTAACTTATAGCACACCGTAAAGCACTTAATTTCAACTTATTTTCTTAAAGTTTTGTAAGTTAACTCTGCATGTTCTAGCCTCTACTATCAAAACATACATTTGCACAGGTATATAGTTCATACACATCTCTGCTCTTTTCCAATAGGGTACACTGTGGTTACATTCCTGAAGCTCAGTACATAACATACAGTTCAACACATACTTCTGCACCAGAAGTTTAATATCCACATAACATATAGTTATCTTACATTTGCAAGACAAGCATATGAATCATATTACTATTCATACATGACATATGATTATTTACAAAATTCCAGATAGCTGGGATGGTAGTGTCACATTTCTATATAAATCATATTAATATTTTCAAGTGACATATAATATTCACAAAATTCCAGATAGCTGGACTGGCAGTATTTCCCTGGTGTCATAAACCCTATTTAAGCATAACTTAGACAACTGGATGGGAGACCGTAAATTTATCTGGGGGTGTCACCTATGTCCCTCTTAGATAAGGGCAGTCAGTGCTGATCATAGACTTGCTCTGCAAGTACAGACCATACATCTTGGTCAATAAGGGAACAAGGGTATAAGGGTCCCTAGAAGAAACAACACAAAAACAACTACAAAAATAAGAAAAAAAAGGCTGAAGAATGAAGCTGCAAGTAAATTCTGGTTAATGTGAAGAATAAAAGCGGCTAGAGGTAAAAACAAGGTGCAGAAAATGTATAAGGCAAAAACAGAAAAACTGCACCAAGTTGACACACAAAAAATGAAGTTTATTCAAACCAAAAATAAAACAAAAAAAAAAAGGTAAGCGCTTTCACAACTGCTGTTGTTTCATCAGACACTGCTATAAAATAACAAGCAGCTTAAACAGATGCATTCAATTAGCTGATAAAATCCAGTCACATGATGCTATGCAAAGACAGATAAAAGGTATAGTGAACTGCAAATGGGGAAAGAAATACATTACACTAAATAATCACTAAAACCTAATAATAAAACCGCAAGCAAGTTAAAAGACAATATTATAAAAATATATAGCAATAAATATATATATATATATATATATATATATAAAATACAAACTAAAAGCAAACTTAATATTAATGTTCAAGCCGTCTAGCTTTTAGAAAAAGTTTCAGGGAAGTAGTACCATTAAGACCAGGGTATTTCTCTGCATTAAGTCTAAGGATCCATTTTTGTTCATAGCTCTCTGTAGTATTCTCAATGTCCCCATAACAATAACAAAATAACAAAAAAACTAAATGTATGGGAACTATCAGTATGCATTACATGATTAGCTAAAGCATTATTTTCCTTACAATTAGTAATATCTCTGATGTGTTCCAATATTCTGTCTTTCAACATCCTATTAGTTTTCCCCTATATAATATACAGGACATTTTGACAGAAAGAAAAGTACACTACACCTGTAGTCCTGCAATCTGAATACTGATGGCTAGAGATAGAAATTTTTCGAGTTGGGTGTGTATAAGTATTCTTACTAAATATGTGTTCTCAAGCAGTACATCTTCTGCAAGGAAATGTACCGATGCGTGTAGGGAAACTGAAAGTCTCAGAGACTTCCCTATTACATAAATGTTGCTTGAGAGATCTATTGTTCCTAAAGCAATATAAAGGAACCTCACCAGCTTTTTCAATTAGCCCTGGAACTTCTTGTAGCAAATGCCAATGTCTCCTGATAATCTGCGTATACTGATTAACATCACTAGAAAACTGAAAAACAACCCTGAAATCATTCTTGGCTGCCAAACTATTATCTAAAGTGCGACTATTAATATTTTCTCTAAGATAGGGTCTACATCTAGTGTCCCTCAATTTCCATGCTTCAGATAATTATTAATATAAGATAATGACTATCCCCTTTCTAAAAAATCAGACTTAATACTTTCAAGAGCTATTTCTGCTTCTTCATCGCTGTTGTGGAAACGCAGAGTCCTATAAACTTGTCCCTTCAAGACATTCCTAGGAATATGCCTTGGATGCATACTAGTTTTATGTAAAAATGTATTTCTCCTTGTAGGTTTGTGGTAAACACAACTACTCAATTGATTAAAATCAGACCTCCTGACCGTAACATCAAGAAAATTGATTTCTGCATTTGAGCTATGGTAAGTAAATCTCAGGAATTCAGTTGTGGTATGTAAATAATCAATAAATCTAGGAATATCAGAGCCATGTCCCTTCCACAACATAAAAACATCATCTACAAAGTGAACATACCATAATACTTGCCCAAGGAAAGGATTATCTACTGAAAAAATAGTCTGCTGCTTCCAGCACACCAAAGCTAGGTTGGCGTAGCTATTGGCACAAGCAGTACCCATAGCTACACCAACTTTCTGAAGAAAAAAACGATCTTGAAAAACAATAACATTGTTCTCGAGTATAATTTCCATTAGGCTGCAAATCAACTGAATTTTAGTGTTTGTAAGGCATCTATTAACAGTAAGGAACTCTCTGACTCTGTCCATACCCCAAGAATTGGGGATACTTGTAAATAAAGATTCTATGTCCATTGTAACAAAAGTAAACTCATCATCTCGTTCGATAGTAGTCATCCTATGTTGTAGATGTTCCAAAAACATCTTAGTGTCTCATAGTAAAGTATGACAGCCTTCCAAGAAACCATGCAAATTCCCTTCTACAAAAATAGAAAGGGGTTCAGTGCACCAACCAGTGCCTGAAACAATTGGTCTCATGGGAGGAACAAACATATCTTTATGAACTTTTGGTAAGCCATAAACCCTAGGGACTACTGGTTTATAGACATTAAAATATTTGAACAAGGGTTCATTAATCAAATTAGTTATTAAAAGATCAAAAATTAAAAAAGATATTTTCTCAACAATTGAGTTCACTATTGTTCTAGAAATACACTGATAAGTGTGTGTGCTATGTAGCAATTTCTCCATTTGTCTAATATAAAGGTCTCTGTCCAACAAAACTATACCCCCACCCTTGTCAGCCTGTTTAATTTCCAAGGATTGTAAGCTTTTTAGCTCTTGAAGAGCTCTATATTCATCACTGGACAAATTACAGAATGAATAATTATTATTAGTAGACATATTCAAGTCTCTAAAAGCGAGCTCACAAATGTCTAAAAACATCTGTACTCCCGCAAGTACTACAGGAACAAAAGTACTTGGTTGCTTATAACATTCATTCATATTATTAGACCCCGCTGAGTCCGTAGCAAACAAGTATTTAAGTGATAAATTCCTGCCCAGTAATCTAAGGTCTTTCAGCATCTCTGCCAGGTCAGCTTTCTTGGCAGGGATGAAAGACAGACCCTTATTCAGAAGATTAAGCTGTTCATCACTCAAAGTAAAGGATGAAATATTTATCACCAAACCTGTAATTATGTCCTTCTCCTTTTGGGCTGTTGCACAGTTCCCTCTGAATAGTGATTCTTTTGCGCCCTTCTGTATTGCGAAGTGCTCCTTGGACGCACTTTGTATGGTAATGGGGCTTTCAATGTGAAGTCTCCTTTCTTCATTTTGTCTAAAAGAACAATGTTGTCATCTGCTGGACCCTGAGTCCGAACAACTTGTTGGAGAGGGGCGCTGGCAATGTACGGTAATGCATGATCAGTACCTTGTAAAGAAGTGAGCCTGGAAACATTGCCAGAATTATCACTGGCTGGTAGAGCATTGTTCAAGCTAACTATGAGAAGTAGAAGCGTTAGTATTTAAAAATGATGCTGCAATACTCATTGATTCAGATGCAGCGCCAGCTCTCTCTTCAGAGAGACCGGAAGTAGAACCGGATTGACTGGCAAAACGGGTTGGGCGCTCTTGTGGAGCAGCACTTGTAGATCTATCACTAGAAGTACCATTTTCCTGAGGTGATGTAGTCACTACTTCTCCAGGCCAGAAAAAACATTATTTTTGACAAAATCTAGTTTGCCTCTATTAAGTTAGTTAGCTTAACACTTTGGAGTTTCTTTTCATAAGAGACAATGCTATCCTGCAATTGTTCCATTTTGTTCAAAGTAAGATCATTAGAAAAAGTGTCAGAGATCTTTTTCTCTAAAGCAATGATCTGAGACTTCAGATCACCCTCTATTGGTGAAAAGAATGCAATCAAGAGTTCCATGTACCTTGAACTAAATTGCAGGTTAGACGGCTTAAACATTAACATTAAGTTTGCTTTTAGTTTGTATTTTATATATATATATATATATATATATATATATATATATATGTATATATATATATATATATATATATATTTATGTATTTATTGCTATATATTTTATAATATTGTCTTTTAACTTGCTTGCGGTTTTATTATTAGGTTTTAGTAATTATTTAGTGTAATGTATTTCTTTCCCCATTTGCAGTTCACTATACCTTTTATCTGTCTTTGCATAGCATCATGTGACTGTTTTTTGTCAACTAATTGAATGCACCTATTTAAGCTGCTTGTTATTTTATAGCAGTGTCTGATGAAGCAACAGCAGTTGTGAAAGTGCTTACCTTTTCTTTTTTGCTTTGTTTTTGGTTTGAATAAACGTCGTTTTTTGTGTGTCAACTTGGTGCAGTTTTTCTGTTTTTGCCTTAAATTCTGGTTAAGCTCAGTTGAACGGGGATCCATGATGGTATTAATGAATTATTCATCATCTTCCCATTGATTGGGAATTTAACATCATGTGACCTTCAGACTATGATTTAAAGTATATTGTTTTGTTAATTATTTAGTTGTCTGAAGAAGTTTGATTTTTGTATCAAACAAAAAGTGTGAAATAAATTTACAGCAGCTTAACCAGAATTTACTTGCAGGTTCGCTCTTCAGCCTTGGAGGGTTTTTTTTTTTTTGTATAAGGGTCCCTAACAGTTCAGAGAAAAATCATTTCAGTGAACGGCATTTTCACTGCACTTACATCAAACATGTTGTTCATTAAACTGTTCATACTGAGATCACAGTACAGTGAGGATCAGGAAATTTGCCCTTTCCTCACTGTAGTGCAATCTCGTAGTTGGTATATATAATTAGCGGGCGATGGGAGGCAGCCCCCCCCCACATGAGTGGAATTCAATGAATGGCATTTCTGATGAAATGCCATTCGTTGAAGTGTCACTTTAATGAAGTGATATATTCCTGGGTATAGCATAGCTAGGTTTATAAAGGCCCTAGGGCCAATAGTCTAGTAATCTTCTACAAACCTATAAATGTCTTGTTTATTTTTGATATTACGTAGTCAGTATGTTAAATAATTTTTAGACAGGCATGGCTTGTGGTACTTGCTTCTGGGCTGCAGTCCCCTCACCCCCATTAAAAAGAAAGAAAAAAGGGGAAAAAAAGTAAGAACTATAAAAATTAGAAAGCTGATTTGACTTTCAGTTTTACTTCCTGGTTCATTTTCAGAACTATGGGCACAGTTGCAAACTTATTCCTCCAATCCATGGAGCCCTTTATATTGTTGTGGAGGACACTGGAAACAGCCTTAGCAGGGGTCTCACTGGGCTGCAGCATGAAGCAGTGAAGAGGCTTGCCTATTGACTGTCTCAGGTGACTGAAATGATTACGTAAAATTATGTCATTTTGTCTATCATGGCTGTAGAAGTGCATAGGAGCCGGCAGGGGAATAGATTTTTTAATTATATTTATTTATTTTATCAAGTTTGGTGATATATACCAACTATGAGATTGCACTACAGTGAGGAAAGGGCAAATTTCCTGATCCTTACCAGTACTATACCTGCTACCTGCCAGCAGAAAAGGTAAGACGCACTTTAAGTGTGTGTGTGTGTGTGTGTGTGTGTGTGTGTGTGTGTGTGTGTGTGTGTGTGTGTGTGTGTGTGTGTGTGTGTGTGTGTGTGTATGTGAGTGCTTGTGTATAAGTGGACAAACTACTGAAGTGATTGTGGGGGAAATAATAAATTTTGGTGTCATTTGAGTGCTTGGGCATACATAGACAAACTACTGAAAGGATCATTGGGGAAAATTAATTTGGTGTCATCTGAGTGCTTGTACATACTTGAACAAGCTACTGAAAGGATCGTTGGGGAAAATATTCATGTTTGTGTCATTTGACTATTGAAGGGATTGATTGAGAAATGGTTTAATTTATGTTGTTTGCATTGTATTTTGACAGCAGTGAATTGAGTAGATGCTAAATTCCTGTGAGGCAGTTGTCAATGTATTTATTCATTGATTCATCTGACTGCAGTCAAGTACATGAGGTGTGCAATAACAATCATACAAGTGACTGTACTTGATGGTCACATCTTTGTAGGTGGAGGTATTTCAAATAAATTACTTTCTCCAATTGTTGCTATTATTTTATTGGGTCTATATCATATGAGTGAATCGCACAAACTGCGAATGCTCATAATATCAAATGTACTGGACCTTGAATTCCTATTGTGGGGGGCTGTGCCCCCCCCCCCGCTAAATATATATTCCAACTCCGAGATCGCACTACAGTGAGGAAAGGGTAAATATCCCATTCTTCACTGTACCGCTATCTGAGAAAAAGCACTTTGAGGTCTGGTACGTTCAATATTATGATCATTCGCAATTTTCTGCAATTTGCTCATATGATATAGACCCATTTTATTACATTCTGATATCTGAGTTATATTCAGTCAATAAAGTTTGCTATATTTATTGGAATCAGGGGTTGCCTGTGGATGAAAGTGATTGACATTGCTGTAATTTGTTAAAATAAATATTGATTACTCTGACTTTGCAGAAGTAGTTTGCATAATTTTTTCACTTTCTGAAACAATCAAGCATCAACATATCATTCAATAAGTAGCTATCTGTGGTAGTCTGGGCAGGATGTGTGTAATAGCAACTGTTCATTGGCAGAGGGTTGCACTGAGTAGTGTTGATGTGTAATAGCTCCTTTTTCTCCCATTGAATTTTGGCTGTTCATTTCTTCTATGTGTGGTGTGACATCTCTCCTCTGGGCCAGAAATCAAGGAGCCTCAATCCTTACCACTGACAGTGGTGGGGAACATTCGCTGTGAGAAAAATAGACACACACACTATTTTCAGATGCAGTCCTCTGCACTAAGTACAATTTACATTAAGAGTACACAAACAATGCACACTCCAGTCCTGGGGATGGGCTTTCTCTCCAGGCCACAAATAGCACTGCCCACTGACCACAATAGACCTGAGTCCTTAGCCGGGTGTTCCAAACCAAGTCCTCCACCAACCTCTCTTTGAAATCAGTGCTCTCAGTGTTTCTGTTCAAAGTAGCTGTCACGCACACTCTCTTTGAGATTTGATTTACACACACACACACACACACACACACACACACACACACACACACACACACACCCCTAAGAAAGGCTGGCACAACTTACCCACTGCCATCTCCACCCAGACTATAAGGTAGATTTGCTGCCACCAGAACACTTGAGGCCAGCTACTTTAAGACTCTTACCAGGGTACCCAATTACACTTAGTAAAATTGATACATATACAAATGGTAGTGTTTAACCAAGCAGCAGGACTTTCTGGAATGTGGAGCCATGGTGCCACTAAATAAATGCATTTACTCTCAAAGGTTAAATATTTTCTAAAAGACCAGCCACAATGAAATGTTTAGAATTAGTTAATAACAAATAATAAAAAACATGAAAATACTTTATATATATTTACAATACACCAGAGTTTCAAACACAGAAAATATAAAAAAAACAACACAGATGGAAAGACTCATACAGATACAGAGAAAAACACCATTTAGCTAATCTCACTATATTTTAACTGACTGAAGATTTACTGTTCCCTACTTACTTACTAAAGCAAGGCAAGATGAAAGTGGATGACTGTTTTGTCATGTTCAAAAACAGACCTCACATCTCTCATTAGTTTTCAAATATAATTTCAGTGCTGGCTACAGAATGACATCACATTTGGTCACCTGAATCTGTGGTTTACCCTGTCACTAGAAACTGAGCCAAGATCTGGCACTGATGTGTCACAATACACACATAGACCTTTAGCTAAGGTTTGTTACAGCATCTGGAAACTGTAAAACAAGTCCAACACTTCCACCCTTCCTGCAGAAACTAACAAGCCATTCTCTGGCACCCCAGGATACCAATTAGTTCACCAATAATGACAATACATCAGGATCCCAGCCTAGGCTTTTCAAAGACATTGTATCTCTGGCTGCATTCAGACCGGTGAAATAAAATCTTTATGGCTTAAACCAAGTAATTTAATTTCAGGCTATGTTTCTTAAGCTTTGCTGGGCTGAGTTTAACCCTTTCCCCTCAAGTATCCTCTATTAAAATATATACATTTCATCAGTTACAACAATACAGTCTGATATACATGTATATTTCTTTTCCATTAAGCAGGACCCACTGTTGATTCAGTTTTAACACAAGCTACTTTACAAATACATTTTTAACACAAGCATCTGTACAAATCAGTTTGATATTCAAATGACATATAATTCTTTACAAAACTCCAGCTAGCTATGCTAGTATATGTTACGCATGCACTGCCTTACTCCCTCTGGCACAGCTGGCACTACCTCACATCATCACAATGTGAAGTACTTTTCTCTATGTGAATTTCTTCAAATTGCTTCTGTTTCTTCTCCCAGGCCTTCAGCAGTATACTATATGCCTCTGACCATATGATCTTTTACTTTTCTTCCCAATTTAACACCAGAGTGGTACACAGAAGATAACTTTGCCTTTTTGGAGGGGTTGGAAGGTAGGCACTATTCCCAGAAAGACTGACTATATTTCCTTACTCATGATGTTTGTTCAGGTCATCATCATTAAGTCAAAAGTTAGTCAAAAAAGTTCTAAGATGCACCTCAGAGCATCTACAACTCTTTGACCTCTGGGGTCTCTTAATTGAGTTACGTCCTTCAGACTTCAATTACAGTAGAGTCTTGGCCAGTTACAGAGTGTTAAAAGCTTGGGGGGGGGGTAAAAAGTAAGATAAAGTATAAAAAATGCAAGAAAGAAGTAATCTGAATAGTGTGGGGCCAAGATGAGGGGAAAATAGAGGAGAGCACTGGAGGAGTGCAGGGGAGACTAGTGGATAATATGGGAACCCATGGAATGTTGATTGTGGCTAGACATCTAAGTTGTATATAGTCAGTAAAGTGGCTATAATGAGTGGGATTATAGTAAAGCAGTCTGTGGAAGAAAATGAATGACCATATGTGTTTCATCAAATGTAACAGTTACTGACCCGTTGTAATACAACTCCACCCCCACTACATTGGCCCCATCCATTCAATTGCTCTTGCACCCCCCCCACCCCCTTGTTTTGAAGTCACTGGCCTTCACTGTTTTTAAATGTTGGCCTGTGATAATTCCTAGTAGCTTTGTGTACGCTACTTATTCAGTAATAGTATTACATTTTTGTTATGATATGAAAGGAATCAGTATAAAATTTTGTTTGTACAGATGCGAACAGGATGGACTTTGTTGTTTGGCATTTACCATTCGCTGAGAATCATGCAATTATGCTTCAATATTGTATAGTGTTTATAGAGCTGTTTGAAGTTGGTTTTGGTCTTGTAGCTCTGCAAATCAGTGTGGAGTCTGTTATGGTTGTGTATATATCATTTATGAATATATTAAATAGAACAGGAACTAATATGGATCCCTATGGAAACTCTGTAGTGACTGGACTGAAAGTGAAATATGTATGTCATCATTTCGTTTTAACAGGGAATCACTACTAATGATAACTAAAGCTAACAGCACTGCTGGAGAAGCTCTTTACTCTCACTGCATAGCTAAACAGTGGAATTATCTCTGCATAAACATAAACTCTCGCTCTTTAATAACTAAATTCAAAGAGATGCTTAAAGCACATTTAGCTCTTGTAGCAGCCCAGGTTAATAACTCTCAACCTTTTAGCTAATCAGCCTAGATCTGGCAAAGATTACAACAAAACATTTACCTCCACAGAATTTCATAAATCAAATGTCTTCCTTCAAAACAGGGTCTAAGTTTGCTGTTCCATTTTACACTGTTTGTTTAGGAACTAAGATTGTTGTTATAAAGAGTGTGTTACTGAAAACAGTTATATGTGATTTCTACCTCTATATCTATTTTAAATAGCCTTCTGATTGCTAAATTATACTTTATTGTTTTGTACAAAAATATGCAATACTGAAATTATACAAAATCTTATATGTGATTTTTACATATATAGCTAATCTAATCACTTGTCCTCTTGTATAACCACTGTATGTGTTTCTGTCATGTTTTTTTTTTTGTAGAGCTTATCTCCCCAAGACTCTGCTGAAAAGGATAGCTTATCCAGTCAGACTTTCCCAATAAACAAATGCAAAATAAAGTAAATAAATACAATTTCACTTCCTGAGATCTACAGGTAGCTGGTAATCCATTGTACAGTATTCTTATTAATATCTAATATATCTAATTTATTTATGAAAAGGCAATGTGATACTGTGTTCAATGTTTTGAATAGGTTCAAAAATAGAAATGCCACCAAGTGAACATTTTATTTATTTATTTGTTTATTTATTTATTTATTAAGCTTTGAAAAGTCAGTGAGGCTGTTTTGCTAATATCTTCAAGTCTAAAAACATGCCGAATGGGGGTTAGTAGATTGATTTATATTAGATGAGCAGGCAAGGAATTATTTCTTATACATTTTTGTAATATATTTGCTACTTACTGATATACCAACTTTATATAGGGGTGTAATATAGGCTGTTTCCAGATTGCTGATACACATTGTTCAGTTATTGATCTAGTCATGAGTATTGCAGTAGGGTATTTTATTGCACCAGCTGCCATTTTTTAAGTAGTGTCCTGGAAACTTAACTGGTGCAAGAGTTGTAGGTTTTTTTAATATTTTTTTAATGACCGTGATAGTTACAGGTGAGATCATCGCCCTTGTGCTGTCTTGCACCTCCTTTGATTTACCCCAATTGTTGCAGTATCTGTAAAGTTTGTATTGGTTTTGTAGGCTGCGGTGAACTCAGTTTCATTTGGAAACAGATTTGATTGATTTTTCTTTTACCTAGGAACACTGTATTTATATTTTCTGGAACTGTTTGGGGTTATTTTTATTGTTTTGTGTTGTAAATTAAAAAAGTAAGATTGTTTATATTTTTGTACACTTTTTTATTTTTTTTACTTTGTTTCTAAGAATTATGTACTGCAGGCTAGTAGCTGTTTTCAGTTGTTTACATGTTTTCTGTGCTATCCCTTAGCGTCGTAATTTGTTTTGTTTCATAAGATAGCCAATGTGCTGCATTGTGCTTTACCATTTTTCTGCAGATTGGTATAAGTGAGTTGAGAATATCAAGGAAATTATTATTGAAATCACTTTCAACTTTATCCAGAGGATACATTGCGCACATGTAGTAGTGAAGATTTTGATATTGCTTTTTTTTCTTATTTTGAGTGTATATAGTTGTAGGAGATATTCTAGCTTCTTTTATGTAATTCTATGTTAGGAAAATAGGATTACGATCATTACTGGTATCAGGGAGTGCACCTGACATGAGGTTCTTATTAGTACTGGATGTGAGCATCATAGTTTCCTTAACAGTTGGTTTGTTTGTTTGTCTATATGTCTGTCCTATAGTATGACTGATAAGATGAGTGATAGTATGTTGTTGGATTTTGCAGTTATTCTAGTTTTCAAGGCTGAGGATGCCATTTGTAAGTTAGAGATTAGAGGGATAAGATAAGATGTCATTAAGTAGATCACAGTTAGATATAGCAGGGTTTGATGGTATGTACATTTGAACAATGTATACAGCCATGTATTGCTTGAGATTTGTGGCTGCAAACAATACCTCTGCATTGCTAGAAAGAAGTATATTAATGTTTTATATAGTAACTTATACTGTAGTTGGTCTGAAAATGGAATAGAGACATCTTCTGCCCTCTTGTGTTTGCAGTCGATGTGAAATACGTGATTACTTGGCGGGATAACTTTTTTATCACAAATGTGACATTTTTTTTAAACAGGTTTCTTTAATAGCTAGTATGTCCAGTTAATACATCAAAGAGTGAAATTCAGTAAGTTTGTTGCATAGGCTTGTTATATTTACATGAAGTACTTTAAGGCTGGAAAAATCGAGGTTGGTATTACAGCAGGTGAGATGAGGGTTTGTCTCAATACCACCACTGACTCATGTAATATGTCAGTGGTTTTGTAATGCTGATAGGAATGTTAACAAGTACTGCTAGCATAATTAAAAATACAGATGTAGTTGTATATGATATAACCATGTTTGCATTATACAGGATGGAATCATGTTGCATGAACGTAAGAGTTTGACAACATATTTAAAAAATTGTAATTGTTCAAGTATGTAGACAGTGCATTATTTGTAGTTTGAAGAATGCTTGTTTATAATGTTCTCTGTGCTATAATTTTGACCAGGAAATAACTATGATTTTAACTATAGATGCAGATATAAAAAAAAATCTTGTTTTAATCAAGTTTAAAATGATGATGTATTTAGGATGCACACAGACTGATGACTACTGCATACCTCTCAACTGTACAGATTTTCGCAGAATGTCCAGATTTTTGCCTCATATTTTTGGTCTGTTTTTCATAGAATTGCGGTTTTCTGGCAAATTAGTGGCAAATCATTAAAGACTGAAGTTAGAAAATAACAGATTTGAATTTCAGACTTCATAAACTTCAGAAAATTTGCGCTAATGAAAACCTATTATTCTATCAACTTTCTAAGTTTGTAAGAGCAATGTTTAAAAATCGCCCCTATTTTTTGGGGGTTTTGTTCCACTTTTATTGATTGCTTTGTCCAGATTTCTTGCTTTAAGAGGTTGAGTGGTATGATGACTAATAAGAAATTATGATAACAGTGGGCAGTCAGTAATTTAGCATAAAGATAACATCCCAAGAGGGTAGCTGAGGGTGAGAGCTGGGAGGAGATCAAAGTGGGTCACTAGTCAGCTACCAGCTAGCAGCCAATTAGTGGGTACTTGTGCACTGGCACTGTTAAACAACAAGAAGAGAACAAGGAAAGGAAAAATTATGCATTTAGTTAATTTAGACAGGAAACTGTTGTCAGAATCGAGGTTTTATGCAACTGTCTTCCATAAACTGACCAGTACTCTAAACCTTTATAAAAGGTAAAGGAGTGTATTCTGTTATAAAATAAACACCCTCTGTGTCATGGACATAACCAGTTACTCGAGCTACATGGAGGTTGTCCACCTTTAGTTCAATAACAACAAACAAGTGCTAGGAGTAGTTACATATTAAAAGCAATGTATTAACACATTGAAAAATACAGAAAAAGAAGTCTAATATAATTAATAGTCATAAAACTAAGACTTAAGGGTGACTACAGCTTTGTTTTAAATGTTATGGTGATTCTCACTTTGGAGTCAATTGTGCTTAGCAACTAAAGCATCTGGTTATGTCTATCTGCAAACAGGATGTAGCAGTCATAAAAGTAAAGCTTGAGAGTAATTACTGCTTTGTTTTATATTTTAATTCTTTCTTTGGTAGACAGCCATCCTTAGCATCCAGACTGCCCGGTTATGCCTGTCTGCAAACAGGACCAATCAACAAAGAAGGTAGACAACCAAAGGCTAGGCAGCAGGTGGAGAAATTGGGAAATGCTGGGGGGTGTGGACTCATTTGTAATCAAGTGGAATGGCAAAAAAAAAATTAAAGTACCTTTAATTATACTCCGACAAAACAGGGACACCACTTCTCATGGCAAGTTCTTTGAACTTCCCAGATGCTCTCTTATTTTCTGTTTTGTCCCCCTTGGGTAGGAAAGATGTCCAGGAGCCTTGTGTTATCTTCCTCCAGGTCTCTCTTTACTTTGCACTGCTTCATCCAGAACTGCTGATTCAGGCACACAAAAAAAAAACAATCATCCAGGAAGGGTCAATGACCCTGAACTAGCTGACTTCAGCCCTTCTTTTCATACACCACTGGTATGCCGCGGTGGTACGGCAGTAGCATTGTTACCTCATAGCATGAGGTTCTCTCATTCGATTCTCGGCTTGGCTTGGGAGTGCCTTCTGTGTGGAGTCTGCATGTCCTCCCCACAGTTGGGTAGCGTTGAAAAGACATGCATGCATAAATGGGTGTGCCTTTTTTGAAGGTTGGGCATCGAGCTTTCACCTCGGTGTTTCGTAAAAATCTACTGCCAATCATTAGCGGACCAGAGTTCAGCTGTGGCAACCCCTTATTGGGAAAAAGCCGAAAGACAAACAACAACAACTGGGATGGCTCTATTAACCAAGAAAACCTGTGAGAGCCTACTCTAACTAATACAGGAAGGTCTGTCTTTATTTAATGAAATATCTCTTTTTAAAGTAACAGTTTTATTTAGAAATACATTACTACAATGATTTTATATGCAATATTACAACAGCATTATTTATATTATTATATTCTTATACTGTAATTTCACTTTCTTATATCACTCAGTAAAAACAGCCACCCTGTGCTACTCTGTGTTTCTGTGTGTGTGTGTGTGTGTGTGTGTGTGTGTGTGTGTGTGTGTGTGTGTGTATGTGTGTGTGTGTGCGTGTGTGTGTGTGTGTGTGTGTGTGTGTGTGCCTTCGCACATATGTGTGCGTGTAGGAAGCTGTGCATACATAATACACACATACTTACCCATATATTGTCCAAGACAGCATATGCATAAGCATGCGTAATACACAAAACAGTGGAAGAAAATTCTCTGTGTGGAAGATTTTCAGTCCATATATTTCTAGTTAATCACTGTATATTAATCAGATCAGACAATAGTAGTAGAAGCAGCGAACTTAAACTCGTCTTAAGTCAAAACAAAACAAAAAATAATAATAGAAAATATATAATTGTACAGCATTACTAAGTATTCAAAAGTAATCCAAGCAAGGCAGGCAGTCTGTTTCCAGTTGAAAATTGTACTTAATAAAGGATTTTTGACTGGAAACAGACTGCCTGCCTAGCTTGAAATACTTTCGAATACTTAGTAATGCTGTACAATTATATATTTTCTATTATTATTTTTTGTTTTGTTTTGACTTGAGACGAGTTTAAGTTCGCTACTTCTACTACTTGTCTGATCTGATTAATATACAGTGATTAACTAGAAATATATGGACTAAAAATCTTCCAGACAGAGAAGTTTCTTACACTGTTTTGTTTTTGCACCCACTACACTTTAGTGGGTTGTTTTGAGACTTCGGGGATACCACGGAAATTACTTGTTTCATGCGTAATACACACATACTTATGCATATACTGTGTGAACTAATCTTGCTATAAAGAGTACATTGTAATAAGTATTGTTTTGCTATTGGTGTTTTAGGGCTTTGGTTCAAAATTCCATTTGGAGAGTCTCCTCTGCTGATGCTTGTCTTTCTCATGGAAGTCATTACCTATTCAGATGTGTTGCTAAAATAAGGTCCCATGTGTCTATCCTGGCACTTTGTCAGATAGATGCTAAACTTTCTAGAGAAATAAGTGCTGAAGCACAGAGGCATTTTGTTTCTTGTTTCTGTGTGA
The DNA here is from genome assembly GCF_019279795.1 of Protopterus annectens. NCBI lineage: Eukaryota > Metazoa > Chordata > Ceratodontiformes > Protopteridae > Protopterus > Protopterus annectens. Next base: position 1,025,181,791 of record NC_056732.1, on the reverse strand, counting down.
TACTGCTGGTGTTGTGTTCTAATAAAGATGATATGTCTGGATGATGCCTTGGAAATGCGCCACTGTTTATTTCTGGTGCTGCCTCATGCCCAGTTTGTATATTTGGGCTGGCTGCCATTAGGCAGTAGTAGCGTTTAAGCACAGCTCTGTGTTGTATTAGATGGTGAAGTTCCCATGGCAGTTGTATGGAAACAGTACAGGAATGTCCCTTTTACTATAAATATCACCCTGGGTCACCCCTGAAAATAGACCAAAGGACCCAGTGAGCTTATGTGATAAGCAGGCGCTCTGCGCAATTATCGCACTTGCTAGTACAGGAAAAATCAACCATCTTTATTAGATCAGGATAATATTGCTATAAAAAAGTTTAAACTTTGCCATCTTACAAGTTAACATTGCTCCAGATTACATTATTTAGAGGCTTGTGCTCCTGCAGCTCTTTGAACACTTATTGCTGACTCAGAATTGTACCCTTTTTGCTGCCTAAAGTATCCTGTTGCATTTAGAAGTTCACATTTTCATGCAATATTCTCACCAATGCTTATACTTTGTTCTGGTGTTACACCTATGTGCTCCACAAGCCCATTAAACAGCTGCCATGAATACAGTGCATTTTTTTGCATTTGCTATTTATGCATCATGGCACTTTGTGTTCAAAATTCTGAATAAGTGGTTATTGGTTTCTGAAAAAACATGACAAAATAGAACACAGCAAAGTCCACTAGTGACTTTAAATATTTTAATTTGGTTCTCTTTCCACTGCAACTGGTGAAGATGTGCAGGTCATACCTCTCAACCTCTTACTGCAAGAAATCTGGACAAAGCCTAAAATAATGGGTGGGGCAAGGCCCCAAAAATATGGACAGATTTTAAATATTGTGTTTATAA